>NC_069501.1:441096022-441246022 GCF_027579735.1 Bombina bombina | reverse complement strand
CATGAGTCAGGATGCGAAACCCGCTACATGGCTGTCTCCTCAAACAAACAAGGAACACTTCTCAAGGGAAGGTCCTCAGACCCTCCACATCCATATATCAGAATCCAACATATAGCAGGAGCCCCATAAGTATCAAACCCACAGCCTCCCGCTGCAGTAATGGAGGAACCAGTCATTACATTGCGACTCCCCTTCCAGGATTCTGAAACGCAAGAAGGTTAAAACCCTTACAAGGCAAGACACCAAGGACCCACAGGTCGCTCCAAATACTAAGGTAACTCCGAACCCAAAGAACCCTACCCCCACTCTAGAAGAGAAAGGCTGAAACAACGGTAAACCACCCTACCATAGAGGCGAGACCCCTCGGCCATATCGCCAACCCAGGTGAAGATACCTGGAGTCTACAGGAACAGTGTAAATGTGCCAGAAGACCAGTAGGGGACCGTCAGAGGGATTGAAAGCTTAAGCCACAAACAAATAGGCATCTCTCACAGAGCCCCAGCCTCTACGGAGAGAGGCCCGCGGAACCCCAAACAGCTAGAGTGAGAACGAACCGTCTACACCCATCCAAGGAGAGACACAGACCCAGGTCAGGGTCCTCAAAAAAGGAATCAAATGAAGATCCAACTTCCAGAGGAACCCTAAGCTGCTTCCTACACCTCTAAAGTCCGTAGACTTAGCGATCTAGCAATAGCCTCAAACCCAAGAGTCACAAGGACTTCCTTAACGGTCTAAGATTCAGCACCCAGGGCACTTGGATCGCAAAGAAATCTTGTAGGCAAGCGTTAATACATGCTACACACACAGGCAAGGTAGCAACCAACACCCAAATGTGAATGAGAACCCTGTACCACTGCTCGCCATCCCAGAGAATCATACTCAAGACACCGCCAACGAAGCCCCTAACAGAGCATCGAGAATAAATGGTCAACTACCTGACCCCAGAATGCAGCCCTCCATAACCGACCTCACCTCTTCACTGACACGCCCCAAAGCTAGCGATGCAAAGAGGACGGGCAGACACCCAAACGTCAAGAGCATGGTCAGTCCAAGGGTAATGAAAGAGACAACAGCCAGAGATCCTTGAAGAATCTTCCAAAAATCTTCTTTAAGCAGGCAAAAGCTGGAGCTTCCCAGCTCCCCACAGAAGGCAGGGGAACTCCTGCACACCAACTCTTAGAGTAACAACTCTGAGCAGAGAAAGAACATGCCCGCACATTCAGACCATATGATCCACCCAAGGCGGGAAGGAAGGAAACTCTGCCACCGCAATAAATATATATTCTCTAAAGAATGGAATAACGGTTTTGAGTCCACAGGGACCAGAGAACCATGATGACGTCTGCAAAAACAGAACCGTATCCCAGGCTAGAAGCCCGAACAACCCACCTAGATTGGTACTCATAACCCTCCTTTCGGAGGGGTTGTAGTGAAAACAACAGGCCTCATACTTCAGTAGGATCTGAGCCCGGAGTCCATAGAATAGGCCAAGTGACATTCAGAATCTAACAGGATTAATCAGCACCACGAGGGTGACATGAACCCTGGTAACAGTCGAAAAGCTTCCGACCAGTACCTGCCTGATATAAGGACACTCTAGAACTGCCCAAGGTCCAAGAAAATTCGTCCCGAAGGATCGATAAATGAGCTAGAAAAACAATTATATTATTCAAGAAGTGCGCAACTTCCGAGGAAGTGCCCACGCAAACTAAATTGCAAGTATCGGTTCCAGAGAAGAACGTTTATAAAAACGAAAATCTAACAGGCATGAGCTTAAGAAAAAGCCAAACTGAATCGGGCGATCCCACGCTCGACGGGCCCTGGTTAACAGAACACGGAAAGTATCTTAGAAATACTTCAATTGGGAGATATAAATTATTCAGTGCCATAGAAATGGCCACGCGAAACCGTGCCGTAGCCTCTGCAGGAAACAAGCCACCCTCCGGAAAAGGAGTAAAGGCCAAAGGGACACCTGCTTGCGTAGTCGGGAAATGGACTGGGGCACTCGCTTCACGGCAGCTAGTAATAAGTGAGTCAACCCTCCTTTTGTGTCTACAGTGTTTTCTTGTTTTTTTTCGAGCCTGCTCCAGGTGCTGTCTTGTGAATGTTCTCACTCATCTGTATTTAAAGAATTTTCATGTGGATTGGATCTCTCTTAATTTTTACTTTTTTTTTTGCTTGGTTTCCTATGTAGATTTATTTGAATTTTTTCAATTTCAGGGTCTGTTTCAAACTTAACAGTAAGGGGCAGATTTTCCAGAGAGCAAATAGTCGTACTTGTTGCTTTCTAAGACCTCTCCATGTGGTGTATTAAAATCACCCTAGACTAATCTTACTGGGGTCATTGACAAGCCCAACTTTCATGCATTTGGTTAGGGCAGTTTTGTGTGAGTTTGTGATCCTGGGCATCCATGTTCATCACTTGTGAACAATGTCCATCTGTAAAATGATAAATCTGCCCTTTTAATGTTAAGTACAGTTGAGGTGTCTTAGACCCTGATGATCGAGAGTGCTACGAGGCTGCATAATATTCCAAGAGATCTGCCACTATGTCAAGCGAGCCTGTTGAAATATGCCAAGCTCCCAACATAGCAGCATCGCTGAGAGGTGTTTACTATACTTGCCATTGGTTGGCGATGCTGGCTATAGATAACGCCCAGCATTGCCCACAGTATTGGCGATGTATAGTAAAGGATCCCTGGAAATATAACTGCCACGCTTAACCGCAAATCCTAATCCCCCTAAAACTAAGTACCCCATGATCTCAAACTAGAGCTGCAATAATAAAGATCTTTGCTTCTACACACACCACAAGTATCTATTAACCCCAATGTCGCCAGATACCCACCGCAAGTATCTATTAACCCCTATGTTGCCAGATACCCCAAACACAAACTAACCTAACACCTAACCCCCTAAGTTACCAAAAAAATAAAAATCTAAGTAAATAAAAATAAATATTAAACTGCCACAACCCCAAACACAATGTAACCTTACTCTACCTAACACCTAACTTTCCCACTAAACTAAAATCCCCTGTAAACTAACCCCAAGTTATAAAAAATATTAAGTTACAATAAAATAAAAAAAGCTGTTACAAAAAATATTAAACTACAGTATCCAAACAAAAACCCCCCACCATTATACCTAATACTAAACTGCATACCCCATAAAATAAAAAAAACCCTAACACTAAAATAAATTATAATAGCCCTTAAAAGGGCCTTTTGTAGCGCTTTGCCCTAAAGTGATCAACTCTTTTGCAAAAACAAAATCTATTTCAAAACCCCCCTCTATCATACAAGTAACTCCCACACCCCCAAAATAACAAAATCTAACTCAAAAACATATCTCAGAAAATTTAAAAGTAAAAATAAAAATAAAAAAAGCTTATTCTTAAAAAAAATAACCCCCCACCCAAAAAAAATAATTCCATAACTAACCCAAAAAGGGGTACTCACCATTTGGTAATCTGGCTCCTCTTAAACACACGTTGGGCCCTCTTCATCCCAGTTCCTGGCACTTGGGGCCCATCTTCACGACAGCAGACTTTGGCAGCCTCTTGCGCCTCCACTTTTCAATCTTCTTCAACGTCAGGGCCCTCTTTATCCCGGTTCCTGGCACTGGGGGCCCATCTTTCTTTGCATTGCAGCTTCTTTTCTTTAGCTCTCTTCTACGAGCCCTCCTCTTCATGCAGTCGTGCTACTTAATTCCAATTCGCTGATTTTAAATCAGTCAGTCCCTTTTGGCTTTTTTATTTTTAATTTATTTTCTAAGATAGGTTGCTGTTTTTTTTAGTTAGATTTTGTTATTTTGGGGGGTTACTTGTATTGTAGTGGGCATGGGCCCCCAGTGCCAGGAACCAGGATAAAGAGGGCCCAACGTCGGTTTAAGAGAAACCAGATTACCCAATGGTGATTACCCCTTTTGGGGTTAGTTAGGGATTTTATGGGGTGGTATTTTTTATTAAGAATAAGCTTTTTTTATTTTTACTTTTTAATTTCTAAGATATATTTGAGTTAGATTTTATTTTGGAGGGGGGTGTTGTGGGTTACTTGCATGGTAGAGGGAGATTTTAAAATAGTTATTTTTTTTGCAAAATAACTGATTACTTTAGGGCAATGTCCTACAAAACACCCTTTTAAGGGCTATTATAATTTATTTTAGTGTTGGGGTTTAGTTTTTTTTGGGGTTTTAGGTTGTTTTTTTATTTTATGGGGCATATAGTTTAATGTTAGGCATAATGGTGGGTTTTTTTGTTTGTTTTTTGGATATTGTAGTTTTATTTTTTGTAACTTAGTGGGGTTAGTTTAGAGGGGGGGTTAAGTGTTAGTGTGCTTCTAGTTTGCGTTGGGAGGTGGTGGTTTAGGTCCTAATCTCCTAACCACCCCCATACCTGTTTGGGGGTTGATTAGGGTATTTAGAAGTCCTTAATCTCCTAACCACCCCTGATATATGTATAGGGGTTGATTAGGTGATTATTGATGGTTACCATTTAGCAGGCCTTAATCTCCTAACTAACCCCATACCTGTATGGGGGTTGATTATGTGATTAGGTTAGGGCAGTTAATAGTGCATTTATCTACAATTTTTAAATATTTATGCATTCTTATTTATAATTCATATTCTTTTAACTATTGTATATAAATTAATATGTATTTTTTTCTTGTTTTTCTTGTAAACATAATTATATTCTTAAAAGGGGTGCTGATTGAGTAGGGTGCAGGGGATCAAGTTGCCCTTATAGTATGTTGTTGGCAATTTGATGAGGCACCTAGGGATACCATTTGTTTGGGGGTGCTACCTTCTGGGAATCCAGTCCCACTTTCCCAGAAGGTAGCACCCCCAAACAAGTGCTATCCCTAGGTGCATCATCAAATTGCCAACAACACACTTAAGAGTGACTTTATCCCCTGCACCCTGCTTGATCGGCACCACTTTTAAGAAGAGGCGAACCGGGGCTTCGTCCGGTCCGGTGCTGACTTCCAGGAGTCCGACTAGGCCGGTGATGTTTTGCCAGCCCTCCGGCGATCAGCCGCTGGTGTTTTAGCACATTTCTGTGACACATTATTTAAACACTATTTATAATTTTAGCGACATAGCTTCATAGTTATAATGGGAAGGTTTATTTTTTAGTATAGTTTGTTATAGTAATTATTTTTTGACAGTAGACAGTATGTTGGAATTAGCTTGGGCTTTTCAGGGTAGTGTTGGTTAGACATTACGTCAGTGTAGGGGGTATTAGGGACTTAGCTGGGCGTGACGTAGGTGAAAGCGGTCAGGGGGAGTTAGCTGGGCAGTGTAGAGGGAATGTGGGTTAGCTGTGACGTGGTCATTGGGAGGTAGCAAGAGGGAGTTTAGGTTAGGCATGATGTAGATATGTGTTATGGGGGAGTTAGCGAGGCATGCTAGTGAGAGTAGCCTGCACTTGGAACACATCAATACAAGATCGATATGTTTGATGCAGGGAAGTGCAGGTTGCGAGGAAGGTAGTGGCCATGTTTGCTGTCGAGATTACATCGCCTGAGCTAGTTAAAGTAGGCGTTGTAAAACTTAGGTCCCCACGGCAATATTTGAAGAGTCCACAGCTACATTCATTACTTTTGGGAAATACAGAAACTAGCCACCAGGTGGAGGCAGATATACCCCAGCCAAAGGCTTAAATACCTCCCCCACTTCCCTCATCCCCCAGTCATTCTTTGCCTTTCGTCCCAGGAGGTTGGCAGAAGTTCAAGAGAGTCTCTTATGGAGGGCAGTACTCTTCGCAATGGGAATGGAGTTTTAAGTAATCCTGTCAGCCTCTCAGTGAGAGCATTGATTAAAGTTAGAGTCCGGAGATGCAGGGAGAGTTTTCCTGCGAATCCATCCCGAATCATATTAACAGCTCCTTGGTAATCAGCGTTGACGAGTTTTGCTGCCTATCTTTCTTCACTCAAGTCCATGGCAGAAGCGAGGCTACTACTATCTGTCACACTTGAAGGGCCGTGTTCCTGTTCCACGGCGTAGATTCCAGTAAGATAGTTTCATTTTATTTCGATATGTGAATGTAATGTTAACGAAACAAGGTAGGGTCCCAGTAGGACTCCATTTATCTTAATAAGGAATCATAGTTTATTATCTGCTGAGGGGGGTTATTGAACAGGGGGGACTTTTAATCATGTTTGTTATATTGTTCTATCTGCAAATGTGTAGCTATACTTAGACTCACAGCCTTTTCGGAACATAACGGCCTTCTTTTACTGACGTGATCTTCAAGATTGCGCGCTTTTTTGTGTGACTGGCATGGTGCACCTCGTGATGGGTGCGGTTACGTTGTCTTTCACTTCCGTATGCTGACTGTGTGCAAATAAAAGAGTCTTGCTCATGGGTTGTCTGGTTCACAGGACGTGGTGAGTGCCCCAGCCATTGAGGGTGTTAAAAGGTGCCAGTTAGTTTTTTTGTCATTTTTTTAATCGCAAGATTATGGAGGATTCTGCTATGCTCGACACGGATGCCTCCGATACGGAGGATGTGTCTTGTGATAAATATGAAATGGCCTGGGTAATCAATACCCAAAAGTTGTGTTCCGATTACCGTTCTAGAGCACTCTCTTCTCCTGAAGCAGGGAGCTTAGAGCGCGTTAAGCCATCTGCCTCCGAGGTTTCCATGACCCGTGAAGCGAGTGCCCCAGCCCATTTCCCGACTACGCAAGCAGGTGTCCCTTTGGCCTTTACTCCTTTTCCGGAGGGTGGCTTGTTTCCTGCAGAGGATACGGCACGGTTTCGCGTGGCCATTTCTATGGCACTGAATAATTTATATCTCCCAATTGAAGTATTTCTAAGATACTTTCCGTGTTCTGTTAACCAGGGCCCGTCGAGCGTGGATCGCCCGATTCAGTTTGGCCTTCTGGGGAAGCGTTGGCCCCTAATAAGTGAGCAGGCTCAAAAAAAAACAAGAAAACACTGTAGACGCAAAAGGAGGGTTGACTCACTTATTATATAATATGGAAGATTGGGCTGAAGATCAGTGCCTAAGAAATACAAGCCGTTACACTTCCATTATAAAATTGGCCTCTTTCTCTTAGTATCCTTTATTGAGCTCCTTTCCATGATAGCACAGTAAGGTAGGCTCAACAGCTTGCATGTTTCTTGAGAACGGTCTTAAAGCAGTGTTTGCAAAAATGTTTGTAACAATTTTATAGTTATGGCGTTCATGATGTGCACACTACCGGATGTTCCTCTGTATTCCCCCACGGAAAGGAGCTACATTTTCCTTCAAAAAGGATACCAAGAGAATTTTTTTTTTTTTTTAATTATACACTATTTATCTCAGTCATGGAAGGTTAATATTGACCTTCTAAGTCCTTTTAATATAGTGGTGATAAGTTCTAATAGGGTGGACTTCCGAAGTTCTACATGATACCTTAATAGGAGAAAACATTATACCTAATTCTGTATGGTATGTTTCTTACCAATGAATATGAAACACAGAAACACACTTCGTGTGCGCACACACCCCACTTATTTTAGCAGAAACAACAGGTTTTTACCTTGAAAAAAAACAAACACACATAACCCTTCCATGCTCACTCTCCAAGTCACGTACTGTGCATAAATATTAATGCATGCATAGAGACAGCCACTGACTGGAGGTGCATAAGTAATAGTTCAGTGATGGCCAACTGGCCCTTTGCACTAGTTTCCGAAGCTCCGGAAAAAGCTGAACTAATAGTGCATTTCATAGTTCTTTTGGCCCTTAGAAAAAACAGAACTAAAGTTGTGTGCTTTAAGGAGCCCACAACTCAAAAGCACCCCCTGAGATGAAGAACTAGGTTACTGGATATTTTTAGGAAATATATTACTATTTTTTGTTCAATATCCATAAATTGAAGTCTCTAAAATATAGATTTATGGGCCCCATGTGTGAGAAAGTTAGCAATCACTGTCCTAGTTTATAGACCTCATGCATGCAGGTGAGGAGACAGGAAACTCACCTTGGGACTGAGAGGTTTTGAAGACAGGGCACTTATGTCCAGTACCTTTTCTACTGATTGACCTCTAAACCCAAAATCCTAGAAAGATCAGTATAAGAGCATGAGAATAGAAATGTTCAGAATCTGGCTTTGGTATATTAGTAGCTCTGTGACATCAGAAGGGTTTTTTAAAGAAATCACTGAGATATAAGCAGGCTTAGAAATGATATAAAACACTTTGGGACCGTAATAAAAAAATATGTTTAATGATGTGTAGCAAAAAAAAAATAAAAAAATAATAATTGCAATAATTTATTCTGTTCTCCTTTCCTGTAATTTAAGTTTGAAAATGGCGAGATTCTTAGAATTGCAGACTTCACAAGCATAAACCTAAATATCTGTCCCTTACTGGCCTTAGAGGTAATAAGATAGGATGCAACAAACAATGCAAGTTTTACTATCAAAATGGTAGTTGTCAGCCTTGTCTAATACAGTAACAAGACTGAATTGGCTACTCCAAATAAAGCAAGCTGTGGGCAGAGTATAGACATTGTAAAAATGAACTTATTTCACAATTGTCTGTTACGTTAATTTATTTGCAAGACTATAGATAAGTCTTGTAATTACAATATTCTATTATGCCATTTTAAAGGGACAGTATACACTTAATTTCATATAACTGCATGTAATAGATACTACTATAAAGAATAAGATGCACAGATACTGATATAAAAATCCAGTATAAAACCGTTTAAAAACTTACTTAGAAGCTCTCAGTTTAGCTCTGTTAAAAAGGTAGCTGGAAAGCCCACTGCAAGTGGGAAATAAGATACTCCCCCCTCCCCCTTCTTTTATATATGAAAAGACCCTTTACACAAACAGATGCAAGCTGGAGAAGGTAACTGACGGTATTCACATAAAACTTTGGGGCTTGGTTAGGAGTCTGAAAATCAGAGCAATGTTATTTAAAATTAAGCAAAACTATACATTAAAAAAATACCAAAAACTTATTGGCTATATAAATAGATAATCTACAAAACATTTATGCAAAGAAAAAAATGTGTATAATGTCCCTTTAAGATATAAAAAGACAACAGATTTTCACACATAATAGCTGGTTTCACTTTGACTTTGACATTTAAATTCAAAATTCACAAATTAGTTGTGGTCAACCCTATGTTACATGTAGGTTTATTTATTATCAGAAATATCAATAAATATCTAATATATAAAAATGCTGTAATTTATAAGAGCATATAATTATTGCACTATTACTTGCAAAGGAATTAAACTAGGGCTGCAACTAACGATAATTTTCATAATCTAATAATCGGCCGATTATTTTTTCGATTAATCGACTAATCGGATAAAAAGAGAATCAATAATAGTTTTCTATGTTTAAATAAAATCCACATAATGGAGTGTTACAAATATAAACTTCAGACTAAAACTTTACATTAACACAACTGTTTCTTCAATTTTTAAGCAGCACTGTTTGAAAAGAGGTAGAACTAGAAAGAGTTAGACTATCACTGTTAATAACATTCTGTTATTCACTCTTTCAGAAACTTTGCATTGAAATGCAAAAATCTCAACATGTCCACATGCTTCTGGCTAAGGCTGGTTCTCTGTTTGCAGCTATATTTCCTGCAGCAGAGAAAAGGCTGTTGAGGTGTATAAGTAGGGTTTTGCCAATTTCACCAAAGTGGGATATTTATCTTTGTTAGCTCTTCACCAATGCTAAGTGTATTCTACCTTGGCAAGGGGCCTCTCAATAAAGTAACCCTTGACTTCATTCTAACATAAAAATATCTTGAATATCTATATGCAATGGTAAATAACCAGCTATAAGGTTAGGGGAAATATCTAGTCCGCTCTAAAAATAACAGATATATACTTATAAAGGTTGAATCTGGTACATATTATCACAATTTATTAAAAATATTAAAAAAAAAAATCAAATGCGCTAAGGACTGTATATCGATAACAGGACAAAGCCTTACACATTTATTTATACAGTACATATAATCAGCAATAGCAAGCAATACGCTAATAAGTGTGCAAACAGATAATAGTGCACATCAATTTAAATAACTCCCATCAATCTAGGGGCAAGGTGTAAACAACAAGCTTGGCACTATATCATGAAAAGCATTGTTCCAAATCACCAGATTTAATATAAACAATCCAAATGATGGCTATTATATCTGGGTTGCAGATATGGGTTGTAAACGTATACTGTCTTGAAAAAGTGAAAAGTAGACGTCTGTAGACGTCCTTTAGGTTAAGGACCTAACCATAAAACACAATACCATATGCAGGAGTTCATTGGAGTGAAGCAGCTGGTGTTGTGCACAGACCAACTAATTGCAAACCAACTAATCGATTAATCGATTATGAGATCCGTTGACAACTATTTTCATAATCGATTATTATCGATTATGACGATTAGTTGTTGCAGCTCTAAATTAAACACATGGTTAATAGTAGTTCCAGGGCATTGCACTACTGGGAGCTAGCTGATCATATCTGGTAAGCCAATGACAAGATGCATATGTGTAGCCACAAATCACCAGCTAGATCCCAGTAGTTCATGGACGCTTCTGAGCCTTATCCTTTTCAATAAAGCACACCAAAAGAATGAAGTAAATTTGACAACAGGAGTAAAAAAGAAAAAAAAAAAAAGTCTATTAAAAATTCATTGCCTATCTGAGGAATCATTGGACGTTTCATTTTGACTTTCATGTACCTATAAAATTTATTTTAAAATCGGATAGATTTTTTGTTAAAGTTGTTGGCTATTCTGTGGAATCTGTAGGTGCTCTACAAATATTTGATAATAAAAATAATAATAATACATATTCAATTTCCATATTTATCTTTATATAAAAAAAAACAATTTTTATTGATCAATATTTAAAAAAATAAATAAAAAAAAAGACACAGAAAAAGAAAATTATTAACTAGTTAAAACACAAACAATAAATCAAACAAAAAACAATGTGTTAGTGCAAAAAGGATATGTCCAAAATCCCAACTCCAAATGTGCCTAAGTGATCCCAGGGATTACTTCTCAGTGGAAATGAATGCTGCAGTCGAACTCTAAAGGTTAACCTAAAAAAAAAAAAACGATCAATGCTCCCAATGGTGAAGTCCTGTGAGACTACAGGGTTAATTCACATGTAAGTTGTATACTCACATACTGCAGAGTTTCACATCAAGCTCTAGTTATAAAAGCAATGGGAGACTCCAGCAGGAGCAGATAGAAGTGAACACAGATGAATGTCAAAACAATTTACTAAAACAGGTGTTAAAATCACAGGGGTTTACATAGAACAACCACAGCAACTATTTGGTGAAACAATCGTTGGATTTGAGCGTGTGATGTCATGTTGTGGGCGGAGACCAACCTTCTGAACTGCAAACTGTAATCATAGACATTGTTTACAATATACAGTCTGTGTAATATATCGATGTTCTAGCTGTGGTTGTTCTCTGAAAACCCCCTGTGATTTTAACACTTTAAAAGGACAGTCTAGGCCAAAATAAACTTTCATGATTCAGATAGAGCATGTAATTTTAAACAATTTTCCAATTTACTTTTATCACCAATTTTGCTTTGTTCTCTTGGTATTCTTAGTTGAAAGCTTAACCTAGGAGGTTCATATGCAAATTTCTTAGACCTTGAAGGCCGCCTCTTTTCAGAATGCTTTAACAGTTTTTCACCACTAGAGGGTGTTAGTTCACGTATTTCATATAGATAACACTGTGCTCGTGCATGTGAAGTTATCTGGGAGCAGGCACTGATTGGCTAGACTGCAAGTCTGTCAAAAGAACTGAAATAAAGGGGCAGTTTGCAGAGGCTTAGATACAAGATAATCACAGAGGTTAAAAGTATATTAATATAACTGTGTTGGTTATGCAAAACTGGGGAATGGGTAATAAAGGGATTATCTATCTTTTTAAAAAATAAAAATTCTGGTGTAGACTGTCCCTTTAAATAAATTGTTTTACCATTAATCTGAGTTCACTTCTATCTGCTCCTGCTGGAGTCTCCCATTCCTTTTATATCTAGAGCTTGATGTTAGGCTCTGCAGTATGTGAGTATACAACTTATATGTGAATTAACCCTGTAGTCTCACAGGACTTCACCATTGGCAGCATTGATCTGAGGTTAACCCTTGGAGTTCGACTGCAGCATTAATTTCCACTGAGAAGTAATCCCTGGTATCACTTATGCACATTTGGATTTGGGATTTAGTCGCCAATTGACTTTTTTGGACATATCCTTTTTGCACTAACACATTGTTTTTGTTTTAAATAAATAGACTTATCTAGTTATATTTGTCTCTGATTATCTATGTAAATTATACAACTCATATAGCTTTTAAAAATTGGTTTTAGCTCTGGTTTAAGACTATAATTTGACCCTTGCTAAACAAGCAGCAGATGGATCTCTTTACTCACCAAAACGGCCTTTCTGCTGTTGGCAGATTCTGAAAAATCTTCATCCTCACTCACTTCCAAGGCCTGTAATGATGTGGGGAAAACAGCTGTTTATGTGTTACACATCCAGTGAGTACAGAAAAACATTATACAGAAAAAAGAATCTCACCTTGGGGCTGAGAGGCAAAGGTGACAGGGCACTGATATCTAACACCTTTTCATCTAGCTGACCAAATTCCTAGAGATAACAGTATAGTTACATGACAATTAGAGTTATTGCAGCTAGTAGTTCTGTGACAACAGAAGAGCAACATAGAAATATTGTACATAATTAAAGGGGGACATGATACTTATGTTTAGGTGGGATGTGGTACCTTCTGAATTTTGGACGCTAAACTACCCCTTCACTAACTGCTGCTCTTTTACATAAATAATAGAAATGTTTTGAGTAATAAGTCCCTTTAATGTGACATAAAACTGCAGAGTACAACCACAGAAGCATGGTAACTTTCCCCTGTGCCTGCAGCTCTCTTCTAAGTCATTCTCTTATTTCAACCACTTAAAGGAACACTCAAGTCAAAATTAAACTTTCATTATTCAGATAGAGCATGTAATTTTAAACAGCTTTCCAATTTACTTCCATTAACAAAATGTGCACAGTCTTTTTGTATTTAAACTTTTGGAGTCACCAGCTCCTACTGAGCATGTGCAAGAATTCACAGAATAAATGTGTATGCATTTGTGATTGGCTCATGGCTGTCACATGGTACAGGGGGAGTGGAAACAGACATAACTTTTAAAATTGAAAGAAAAAAAAAATCTACTACTAATTTTAAGTTCAGACAAGTGCTATTGCATTGTCTTGTTATCTTGCATTTGTTGATTATGCAGATGTACTGTGTTGACTGGTCCTTCAACAGTGCATATTAGTGAAGTTCTGCATCTTCATACTGGGCGCTGCCACCTTGAAAAGTGAGTATTCATGTAGCCTGTGTGCACTGTGCATATTCACAGATCAGTGATGTTTTCCTGATAAGCCGTATCATGCAATAATACAAAGCAGGGGCTATAAATGTTTGCAGTGGCTGCAATACTCTATTCTATTCCTGAGTTGTTTTTTTACAAATGTTATGCAACTTTTAAACTGTGGTAAAAACTGCAAAAATGTAAATCTTCTGATTTCTATGGTGCAAGCTAATCCAAATTGCAAGGTACAGCTGCCAAAAAGCCAGCAAAGTCACTGACCTGTGAAAGCACACTGCTTCCGTCACAGAAAGCAACAATACGTGTGCACCAAGATGGTGTCGCTCAGTATAAAATGTACAGTTTAACCAACTGCCTTCTGTAATGGGTTAAAATAAGAGAATGGCTTTAAAGAGAGCTGCAGGTACAAAACAATAGTAGCCACGCTACTGTAGTTGTACCCAGCAGTTTAATATCCATTTTAAGATGTAGGTGGCAGCTCATTCTGCCCATAAAAACTGATTGCACCTTTAAAAGGGACAGACAGAGCATGCAATTTTAAACAACTTCCCAATTTACTTTTATCATCAATTTTGATTATTTCTCTTTGTATTCTTAGTTAAAAGCTAAACCTAGGTAGGCTCATATGCCAATTTCAAAGCCCTTGAAGGCTGCCTCTTATATCAATGCAGTTTGACAGGTTTCAACAAATAGAGGGCTTTAGTTCATGTGTGCAATATAAATAACATTGTGCTCACGCCTGTAGAGTTACCTAGGAGTCAGCAATGATTGGCTAAAATACAAGTCTTTCAAAAGAACTGAAATAAGGGGGCAGTCTGCAGAGGCTTAGATACAAGGTAATCACAGAGGTAAAACATGTATTACTATAACTATGTTGGTTATGCCAAACTGGGGAATGGGTAATAAAGGGATTATCTATCTTTTTAAGCAATACAAATTCTGGTGTAGACTGTCCCTTTAATAATCAACTTTTTGGGTGTATGACTAGACCTACATTGAATCCTGGTCACTATTTACACAGGAATGTTAAAACACACGAATGAGAAATGGAGGAAGCATTTTGTAATAAATAAAATGGCTTGGTCTTGTCATATGAGGATGGCCTCTCACCACCTAAAGATTAACATGTCCAAGGCTGAGCTCCTTCTTATCCCCCCCCTCAAGCTCTACACCGACTTCTGACTTCTCTATCCCTGTTGACGGCATCACCATTTCCCCATCGCCCCAAGTCCGCTGCCTCAGAGTCACACTTGACTCAAATCTATCCTTCGTCCCCCATTTCCAATCGCTTTCTACATCCTGCCGCAACCATCTACGCAATATTTCCAAAATACGCCCTTTTCATAAGCGCTGACACCACAAAGCAAATAATCCACTCCCTTGTTAACTCCCGACTTGACTACTGCAATAACCTACTCGCTGGCCTTCCTCTTTCCCGCCTCTCCCCCCTTCAATCCAAATCTTGCAATCCTCACCTCCTGTTTCTCAACCTCCTACCCTTTTAGATTGTAAGTTCCCACGGGAATAGGGCCCTCAATCCCTCCTGTATGTGTTTGTAAATTTTGTCCTGCCTCTTACAAGTCTTGTATTCTTTTATTCAAATTAATTGTATCCATGAACAGCGCTGCGGAATATGTTGGCGCTTCATAAATAAAGTATAATAATAATAATAATATTCTAATTTACTTTTATCATAAAATTAGCTTTTTTCCCTTGGTATTCTTTGTGGAAAGCGAAACCTAAGTAAGCTCATATGCTTATTTCTAAGCCGCTGAACTACCTCTTATCTCAGTGCATTTTGACAGTTTTTCACAGTTAGACAGTGCTAGATCATGTGTCTCATATAGATAACATTGTGCTCACTCCCGTGGAGTTATTTAAAAGTCAGCACTGATTGGCTAACATGCAAGTCTGTCAAAAGAACTGAAATAAGGGGGCAGTCTGCAGAGGCTTAGAAACCAGGTAATAGATGCAAAAAGTGTATTAATATAACAGTGTTGGTTATTCAAAACTGGGGAATGGGTAATAAAGGAATTATCTATCTTTTAAAACAATAGAAATTCTGGAGTAGACTGTCCCTTTAATAATACTTATACCTAAGCTACCTAAAATACTCTTTGCCAAGAATACTTTTGCTGGTCATGAAGATAAACAAGGACAATCCACCTTGAGAGAACACAAAGCTAGAAAGAGTAAGGAGGAATGCGAGTAGGGTTTAAAGCTAAATGATAATGCATAAACGATATCACATTGTGAAGCCTTCTCCTTCCATTGGTAGGTTGAACTAGCTAGCTCCAGAAAATATTTCCTAACAAAAAAGTTATTTATTTAAACTTGCAGCATTTATGCGTTTGAAAGCATAAGAATGTACATTTATTTATTTGCTGGAGTGATGTGTATTATAAGTGCATGAGAAATATTTCAAAGCACATGGTGATACTACTCATTCCATTGGTGGATGGAACTAGTAAGCCCCAGAAAGAAAATGTTTCCGAACTGAAAATTCCGTTAAAAAAGGTGTTTATTTCAACTTAAAGGGACACTTTTTCTTTCATGATTCAAGTAGAGAATACAATTTTAAACAACATTCAACTTTACTTCTATCATCTAATTTGCTTCTTTTTTTTAAGATATCCTTTGTTTAAGAAATAGCAATGCACATGGGTGAGCCAATCGCATGTGCAGCTACCAATCAGCAGCTTCTGAGCCTATCTAGATATGCTTTTTTGGCAAAGGATATTAAGAGAATGAAGCATGTTTTGTTCATTAAATCAGTTCCTAATTTATGCATAGTATGCATCAGCAGCTAAGTGCCTAAATACAAAATACATAAACAACAAAGATATAATGATCTGCAAAATATTGTGCTAATAAACTACTTATTTAACCTGGTAAGCATGTTTATCTAATCCCCATGACTGTGGCCAATTAGGGCTATGTGTAAATGAGTTTGTGCACTGGTCTAAGCAATCAATGTTTAAAATGTACCTGGGTATCCGATTGGCTTCTGCATTTTGCGTTATACTTAGATTGCAGAATTTCACTTCTACACCTGCTATGGGGTGTGGCACAAAGTTTATAACAAAATCAAGCTATTTTGTATCGAAAATTATGAATGAATGTATATTGTAAATTATTTTATTAATTCATTAATTTATGGGGAATTAAGATTTTGAATTGTAACTCCCCTTAAGTAGCCTTATCAAAGTGAATGTGAAAAATACGTATTGTACTGCTATACTCGTATATCCATCAGAACAGACGATTGAAATATACAGTGGGTATTACTAAATGAAACAAATCAAATAGAATCACAAAGATAGATTTATAGATAATATCAAGATAGTTGATAGTCAATAAATCTCTGCCATGTCAGAGCTACAAATAAAATCTCAAAATGTGTAGGATTTAAAAGTGCAGTAAGACTAAAGACCAAAATGAAACGTTATTGGCTAGTTGTACGATTCAGCACCAATAAGATATGATATGTTAGTGATTTGTGGTCTTAAAGGGACATGAAACATTTTGACATTGTAATATAAAAAATGTTTGTGTAGTAAAACATTGTTATATACTTTCATTATTTATTTTGTCCACATTTTCTATAACTGTTCCTATAAAGCAATTGGTAATGTTTACATTATATTACATGCAGATGATAGAAGGAATTACACGTTAATGTCCTTTATAATAATAATAATAAATACAAATCTAGCGTAACCTTCACTCAGCAACAATTAATCCATATTATTCCAATGTACACAGATACTACCTATCCTTAGTGTAAAAAGAAAGACCCCAAGTAAGTATTACAATATATTCCTTCTCAGACAAGCAATTCACATTATGTGCATTTGTACTCACCAAGACATTCCCTCTTCTCTTAGCAGATTCTGAAAATTCTTTGACATCTTCTAAAACTTTAGCTTCCTGCATTGAGAAGTAGAAAACGGTTTATTATGAGCTGAGAAAGATACGCGAGTTAGACAAAATGTTCAGCTAACAAACTTGAGCTCCAGCCTTAGAATACGTGAATAATACCAAGTATGAGATCCAACCTTATTATTATCATCCAATTTTCTTAGTTCTCTTGGCATCTTTTGTTGAAAAGCAGGGATGTAAGCTCATGAGCTTGCATGTACTGTATCTGAAGCACCATGTGGCAGCAGTTTTACAAGAGCACTAGATGGCAGCACTATTTTATGCCATGTAGTGCTCCAGCCACCTACCTAGGTATCTCTTCAACAAAGAATAACATGGGACCAAGGCACATTTCATAATAGACATAAAAAGGAAACTTTTTATTTTTTATTGAATGCTCTGTCTGAATCACAAAAGAAAATGTTTGAGTTTCATATCCCTTTAACTGAAGCACAGGGCTAGCGAGTCTCTACATGTAGTGCAGGGTCAGAACTACTGACTTACAGCAAACACATGATATAGTATCAGAAGTAGTGCGCCGGCACAAGGTTTGTCCTCAGGAATAGCAGCTCAGATACCTTCAAAATGTATCCAGCAAACTTCCACATTCATGACCATCAAGATCAATGCACTCTCCTTATACAAACGTATGTACACTTTAGACATAGAGAACCTGCCCTCTCTTCATTAGCTGTAAGACAGCATTGTATGGGAAGAGCATACCTTGGGGCTAAGAGGTCTTGGGGATAAGGCACTGATGTCCAACACCTTTTCATCTGACTGACCAATGGACTTCAAATCCTAAAGAAAACAGTACAATTACATGATAATGAACCTCACATTGTAGTTGTAGAAAAGTAGTAGTTGTGTGAAAAAAAAAAAAAAAAAAAAAAAAGTGTAATTAGTGTTAATATTTTTGAGAACTCATTTCTTTACAGTGCAAATGTTGGCTCCACTTGGTATAAATTCTGGGTTTATAACCAGATCCATCGTCATTCTGATATAATCTAGATAATATGTATTTAAATCTAAATAAGTAACTCCTGAAGAAATTCAATTATTATTATCATCATTTATTTGTATAGCGCCGCACTGTAAATACTAATAAATACTACAAAGAGGCATCTTATAAGTGACCCTAACCATGAAGATGTGAAAAACAGGCAAGTGTTGGTGTACACTTCCAGCCATCAGGACAAATTACTTAGGGCTAGATTACAATTGGAGAGCCAATTTATCGCATGCGGGCAAATGGGCAAATGTGCCCGTTTGCGGACACACGATAAATAATCAGCCATTACAAGTGACAGTGGCGGTTTTGGGGGTTAAACACATTACTGAAAAGTGCCTTTACATTGCGGCCTATGGGAACTGTGTGTTCCCAGAAAATATGTATGTACTGTACATGCTTATATAAAAATATACTTATGTGGTAACCTGTGTATATACTCATATTAAACACATAAAAATATATGTATATAAGCATATACATATATATTTACAATTTGCTGCCATCGCTGCATGGCTTACCCCCTTCGCTGCGCTTTGGTTCTGTGCCGTGTATGACAGCATCAGAACGAGGCTCCCATTGGAGCCTATGGAAGCGCGCTCTCGTGATTACTGTCAACTTGTAATACCAGCGCACGTTAGAATGTGCTGGTATTACTCAGTGGAGCGCAAATATTGCTTTCAAGAAACATTTTTAAAATAAAGTATTACACTCAAATACATATACATATTAAATGTAAAATATAAGTTTATTATTAAAATAAAATATATAAAAAGTATTTTAAAGGGATATGGTATATGACAAGGTGTTCGACTGGGAAGTGCTCAAGGTGTGTATCTATATTTGTATCTGTGTATGAATATATATGTGTATGTATGTGCACACATACACACCTTTAAAGGGTCATTCCAGTCAAAATTTAAAATGCACATAGATGAATTACATCTTTGAATAGAAACAATTTACATGTATTGGCAAAAATGCTTCTATTAAAAGTTTTTGCTGTTTTAGTGTTCACATTTTTTCTGCATGTGAAGCATAGTTAGATATTCTCAGTGCAACAGCATTTTAAATGATGCAGCTTCTCTGAGCGCCAGTGGGGCTTGTATCATGCCAGCAATTAACAAATTGAGTCATTATCAGATGGTACAGGCACCTTAGGATCTCTGATCAAGTGCTGTATTTAAAATGCTGGTGCACGGTGCATACTTAAATACACTTTTAAAACAGTTATAACTTTTATTAGAAGCATTTTTGCTAATACATGTAAATTACAAAAATGCTTCTACTCAAAACTGAAATGCATCCATGTGGATTACAATTTTGGCTGGATTGTCCCTTTAAGTCCTTCCAAGTCAAACACCTCACACCTTGTCATATACCATATCACCTGTTTTTTTAAATAGAAATAGTTTAAATAGCATTGTTCTTAATGAAGAAGAAAATGTTATTTTGAATTTTTAAGTAAATCATACAAAAAGCAGTAAGAATAAAAGTAAGGGTACTGCTATCCACAGTTAAAACAAGATGGGAATCAAATAGAACATTTACAGTATACTATTATTGCATATCATCTAATTTTAGACAACATCTGTCTAGTATAGTTATCATAAAGATGCCCACTGGTCGACCCCAGAGGGGCTGGAGGCTTTAACTTTAATCAATTATTTGTGCCTTACTCTCAAGCTTTGTCTGAATATCCCTTTGCCATTTAAGCCATAACATTGTATTTGCAATATAAGTGCTCTTAACTTTCCTAGTTTACAGGTTTGTTTTTTTTACTACTTTATAATAGAGGTGCAAGCAGTTCCATAATGATTTCAATTTCAGCTTCCATTGCCACGTGCATAGCAGAGACAAATCTATAAAACGCAGGATTATATCCTAAATATTTATCACTATGCCTTCCGTGTGGGAAGCGTACTTCTATCTGCTATAAGACAGCTGATCAGTTAAGGGAGGGGCAGATGGAATGAAAAATTGGGTGTGAAATATAAATGTTAGGAGGTTTCTTTCAGAGTTGAAGAAACCTACAGCCATCTTGACGAGCTGCCCATTGGAAGTCTTTTTCAATCATTTTAAAATGGGAATAACACTTGCATGGAGTTTAATTTTTTTTCTACAAACCTATTAAAATAAAAAGTGTATTTTGGGGTTAGCCAGGCCTAGAAAACTCTTTACTGTCCATTAATAGAGTGTTTTTGATTATGCTGACCATGGTTCATGGTTTTACCTAATTCTGGTTAAACAATAGACTTATGTCTGCTTGTGGAAGAGTCCCATTAAACTAGGTGCAGTGAACTCTGAAAGGTTCTAGATTGTAAGTTCCCATGGGAATAGGGCCCTCAATTCCCCTTGTATTTGTCTGTAAAATTTTGTCTTATAATTGTATTGTTTCACCGTTGTACTTATATCTTTGTACCCATGGACAGCGCTGCGGAATCTTTTGGCACTTTATAAATAAAGAATAATAATAAAAATAAAAGATGAGATGCATATGATGTAGCGTGAAAGAGAATGTATCTCCATACTCACCAAGATAGCCTCTTTGTTATCTGCCAAATGCTTGGCATCCTCACTCACTTCAGAGTCCTGTAATGAGATGGGCCAAACAGCTGGTTATACACAGAGTGCTGTATGCAAGAAAAAAAAAATATTAAAAGGGGCAGTCAAAACAAAATGAAACTTTCATGAGTCAGATAGGGCATGCAATTCTAAACAACTTTCCAATTTACTTCTATTATTTAATTTGCTTCCTTCTCTTATTATGCTTTGCTGAAAGGTTTATCTAAGAAAGCCCAGGAGCAGCAAAGAACCTAGGTTCTAGCTGCTGATTAGTTGCTGTATGTATGTACATACACAGATTGTCATTGGGTCACCTGCTGATTAGTTGCTGTATGTATGTACATACACAGATTGTCATTGGGTCACCCATGTGTTCAGTTAAAAAACAGTAGTGCTTTGCTGCTACTTCCACAAATTATACCAAGAGAATGAAGCAAATTTGATAATAGAAGTAAACTGGAAAGTTGTTTAAAATTTTATGTTCTACCTAAATCATGAAAGAAAAATTTGGGGTTTCATGTCCCTTTAAGTAACTACAGGCATGGGCAGAATGCAACCTCATTACTTGCAACATAGTGAGTACAAGGACAAACCTCAAAATGAGCGCCTTTTAGGGAACACAGGCTTATGCATCAGGCATGGAAGAATGTAGACAGCTCAAGGTAAAGATTTCCTGTCTGGTGACCAGAGGTGTGACCCTACATCTAGCTACTTATAGCTAAGAAAGACCTCCGAAATAGCAATGAATAAATAGCATCATCAGGTACAGCCTTCATTTTAACCCTAACCTCAAGACACTGTCCATTCCAATTCCCTTCCGTCTAAACCCAGTTCCCCCAACACATTTACCATTGGTGGCTGTTTCAACCCAAGTATAATTAACACTAACAATGTCCTCCACTGACTGCAGTTACCTCAAAAGGCTGTTTTGATTCCATACCACTACCTTCCTAATAGCAACCAACCTACTGCTCTTAACACCCCTAAACTAGACGGCTCACTCTGCCAACACCCCCAGTATGACATCCTCTAGAAAAAGTTTTTTTTGTGGGTATTGCAACAGACTACACACAAAAGCAACTAGATTCTCATACTAATACTATTGTCTATCAGCTGTCATGTAAATTTATAACCATCATTTTTTACTTTGGTCTATTACAAAGCGACTGTTGGCAGGAACTTATGGATTCTAAACGATCTGGCCCTAAATGTGGCATCTCTCCTTATATACTTCAATAATATCAGAAAATTTGGTCAGATAGGGGAAATATTACTTCATATTTATATCTAGATTTGTTTATGTTTTGAAAAAGTAAATATAAACGATCACTTTCTGTTGGTAGGCCAAAATGTTTCTTGTTCTGAAACTGTATACTTTATTTATTACCCGTGTTATTTTGTTAAAAAAAACAGAATTTATGCTTACCTGATAAATTACTTTCTCTTACGGTGTATTCAGTCCACGGATTCATCCTTACTTGTGGGATATTCCCAATCCCTACAGGAAGTGGCAAAGAGAGCACACAGCAAAGCTGTCCACATAGCTCCCCTCAGGCTCCACCCCCCAGTCATTCGAACGACGGTAAGGAGAAAAAGGAGAACCATAGGGTGCAGTGGTGACTGTAGTTATTATAAATTAAATTTGAACCGGACTTAAATGTCAGGGCGGGCCGTGGACTGAATACACCGTAAAATGAAGTAATTTATCAGGTAAGCATTAATTCTGTTTTCTCTTACTTGGTGTATTCAGTCCACGGATTCATCCTTACTTGTGGGATACCAATACCAAAGCAATAGGACACGGATGAAGGGAGGGAACAAGTCAGGTAACCTAAACGGAAGGCACCACTGCTTGCAAAACCTTTCTCCCAAAAATAGCCTCCGAAAAAGCAAAAGTATCGAATTTGTAAAATTTGGCAAATGTATGCAGTGAGACCAAGTCGCTGCCTTACAAATCTGTTCAAAAGAAGCCTCATTCTTGAAAGCCCATGTGGAAGCCACAGCTCTAGTGGAATGAGCTGTAATTCGTTCAGGAGGCTGCTGTCCCGCAGTCTCATAAGCCAAACGGATGATGCTTTTCAGCCAAAAGGAAAGAGAGGTAGCAGACGCTTTCCTACCTCTCCTCTTACCAGAATAGACAACAAACAAGGATGATGTTTGTCTGAAATCTTTAGTTGCTTTTAAATAGAATTTTAAAGCACGAACCACGTCAAGATTGTGTAAAAGTCGGTCCTTCTTAGAAACTGGATTAGGACACAGAGAAGGAACAATGATTTCCTGGTTAATATTCTTATTAGAAACCACTTTTGGAAGGAAACCAGGTTAGGTGCGCAAAACAACCTTATCTGCATGGAAGCCAGATAGGGTTAATTACACTGCAAAGCAGACAATTCAGAAACTCTTCTAGCAGAAGAAATGGCTACTAAAAACAAAACTTTCCAAGATAAAAACTTAATATCTATGGAATGCAAAGGTTCAAACAGAACCCCTTGAAGAACTGAAAGAACTAAATTTAGACTCCAAGGAGGAGCCACAGGCTTGTAAACAGGCTTGATTCTGACTAGGGCCTGTGCAAACACCTGAACATCTGGTACAGCAGCCAGACGCTTATGTAACAGAATAGACAGAGCAGATATCTGTCCCTTTAAGGAACTAGTTGACAGACCCTTCTCCAATCCTTCTTGGAGAAAAGACCATATCCTTGGAATCCTAATCTTACTCCACGAGTAACCCTTGAATTCACACCAACAAAGATATTTCCGCCATATCTTATGGTAAATTTTCCTGGTGACAGGCTTTCTGGCCTGTATCAGAGTGTTTATAACTGATTCAGAGAAACTAGATTTGGATGCTTGAATTAGAAGATCCTGCCTCGATGGCAGTTTCCATGGTGGGACCGATGACATGTCCACTAGGTCTGCATACCAAGTCCTGCGTGGCCACGCAGGCGCTATCAGAATTACCGAAGCCTTCTCCTGTTTGATTCTGGCTACTAGCCGAAGGAGAAGAGGAAACGGTGGAAAGACATAAGCTAGACTGAACGACCAAGGCGCTATTAAAGCATCCATCAATGCCGCCTTGGGATCCCCGGATCTGGATCCGTAAAGGGGAAGTTTGGTGTTCTGACGGGACACCATCAGATCCAATTCTGGAATGCCCCATAGCTGAGTTAGCTGAGCAAAAACCTCCGGGTGGAGTTCCCACTCCCCCGGATGGAAAGTCTGACGACTTAGAAAATCCGCCTCCCAGTTGTCTACCCCTGGGATGTGAATTGCAGAAAGATGGCAGGAATGATCCTCCGCCCATTTGATGATCTTGGATACTTCCTTCATCGCTAGGGAACTTTTTGTTCCTCCCTGATTGATGTACGCTACAGTCGTGATGTTGTCCGACTGAAATCTGATGAATTTGGCCTCCGCTAGTTGAGGCCACACCTGGAGCGTATTGAATATCGCTCTCAACTCCAAAATGTTTATCGGAAGAAGAGATTCTTCCCGAGACCATAGTCCCTGAGCCTTCAGGGAGTTCCAGACCGCACCCCAGCCTAACAGACTGGCCTCGGTCGTGACAATGATCCACTCCGGTCTGCGGAAACTCATTCCCTGAGACAGGTGATCTTGAGACAACCACCAGAGAAGAGAGTCTCTGGTTTTCTGGTCCATTTGTACTTGAAGAGACAAATCTGCGTAATCTCCATTCCACTGTTTGAGCATGCATAGCTGCAGTGGTCTGAGATGAATTCGGGCAAAAGGGACTACGTCCATTGCCGCAACCATTAAACCAATTACTTCCATGCACTGAGCCACGGAAGGCCGAGGAATGGAATGAAGAACTCGGCAAGTATTCAGCAGTCTTGACTTCCTGACCTCTGTCAGAAAGATTTTCATTTCTATTGAGTCTATTAGTGTTCCCAGGAAAGGAACCCTTGTGAGCGGGGACAGAGAACTCTTTTCTACGTTCACCTTCCACCCGTGAGACCTTAGAAAGGCCAGAACGATGTCCGTATGAGCCTTGGCTCTGTGAAAGGATGACGCCTGTATTAATATGTCGTCTAGGTAAGGTGCTACTGCAGTGCCCCGCGGTCTTAGTACCGCTAGAAGGGACCCTAGCTGTTTGCCCAGGAAGGCGAACCTTAGGAACTGATGGTGATCTTTGTGGATAGGAATATGTAGATACGCATCCTTTATATCCACGGTAGTGATATATTGACCCTCCTGGGTCATCGGCAAGATTGTCCGAATGGTTTCCATCTTTGAGGAATTTGTTTAGAATTTTTAAATCCAGGATTGGCCTGAAAATTCCCTCCTTTTTGGGAACTACAAACAGGTTTGAGTAAAAGCCCAGACCTTGTTCTACAACTGGAACTGGGTGTATCACTCCCATCTTTAGCAGATCTTCTACACAGTGTAAGAACTCCTGTTTCTTTATTTGGTCTGAAGACGAATAAGAAATGTGGAACCTTCCCCTTGGGGGAGAATCCTTGAATTCTAGAAGGTACCCCTGAGCAACTATTTCTAATGCCCAGGGATCTGGAACATCTCTTGCCCAAGCCTGAGCGAAGAGAGAAAGTCTGCCCCCTACTCGATCCGATCCAGGATCGGGAGCTACCCCTTCATGCTGTCCTGGTAGCAGGAGCAGGCTTCTTGGCCTTTTTGCCCTTATTCCAGCCCTGCAGGGGTTTCCAAGTTGCTTTGGGCTGGGAAGCTTTATCTTGCTTTGCGGCAGCAGAGGTTGTGGCAGGTCCGCTCCTGAAGTTGCGAAAGGAGCAAAAATTAGCCTTGTTTTTGGCCTTAAACGGCCTATCTTGTGGCAGGGCATGGCCCTTGCCCCCAGTGATATCTGAAATAATTTCTTTCGGCTCTGGGCCAAATAGGGCTTTCCCCTTGAAGGGAATATTTAACAGTTTCATTTTGGACGACACATCAACCGACCACGATTTGAGCCAAAGCGCTCTTCGCGCCATGATGGCAAAACCTGATTTTTTCGCTGCTAGCTTAGCTAATTGGAGAGCGGCATCAGTGATAAAAGAATTAGCCAGCTTTAGAGCATGAATTCTATCCATGACCTCATCATATGAAGTCTCCCTCTGGAGCGACTCCTCCAGGGCCTCGAACCAAAAAGCCGCTGCAGTAGTTACCGGAATAATGCAGGCAACTGGTTGAAGAAGAAAAACTTGCTGAACAAAATTTTTCTTCAGCAAACCTTCCAATTTTTTATCCATAGGATCTTTGAAAGCACAACTGTCCTCTATTGGTATAGATGTACGCTTAGCAAGTGTTGAAACAGCCCCTCTACCTTGGGGACCGTCTGCCATGCGTCCCGCCTGGGGTCATTTATAGGGAACAGTTTCTTAAAGATAGGTGGGGGAACAAAGGGTACACCTGGTCTCTCCCACTCCTTAGTCACAATATCCGCCACCCTCTTTGGGATCGGAAATGCCTCAGTGTATACAGGGACCTCTAAAAACCTGTCCATTTAACACAATTTTTCAGGGACCACCATGGGGTCACAATCATCCAGCGTAGCTAAAACCTCCTTGAGCAGGACGCGGAGGTGTTCCAGATTAAATTTAAACGCTAAGGAATCTGACTCTGCCTGCTAAGAAACTTTTCCTGTGTCAGAAATTCCTCCCTCAGACAGACCGTCCCTCACTGCTACTTCTGAGTTTTGTGAGGGTACTACAGATAAATTATCCAAAGCTTCAGATTGCTCATCCTCTGTATTTAAAACTGAGCTATCGCGCTTATTTGGAAAAATAGGCAGTTTGGATAAAAATGCTGCAAGGGAATTATCCATTACTGCTGCTAATTGTTGTAAAGTAATAGGGGCCAATGCGCTAGAGGTACTAGGCAACGCTTGCGCGGGCGTAACTGATGTCGACACATGGGTAGAGGAAGGAGGACTATCCTCATTACCTTCCGTCAAAGAATCATCTTGGGCTACATTTTTAAGTGTCAATGCATTGTCATTAAAATGTTTAGATACCTTAGCACACTTTAAACACAAATGCAATGGGGGTACCGCCATGGCTTTTAAACACATAGAACAAGGTCTATCAGCAGGCTCAGACATGTTAGGTAGACTTAGATAGCACTCAAATACAGAAAAATACACTTTTTGAAAAAACGTTACTGTGACTTTAAATAATAAAAAGCATACACTTTACCAAATAGCCAAAAAACATCCGATCTTTATGAAATTTACACCATATGATCCTAATGCTTTGAAAAGATTGCACACCAAGTTTCAAGCCAATTAACCCCTTATTGCCCAAACCGGAGCAAATTGAAGCTGGCCACCAGTTTAACACACTACCTTCCTTGGGGATTAGTTGTGGAACAAAAATAAGCCTCCCTGTAGTCCTCCTGCAGTCTCTGGACTCTACATGTGAAGCTGCATGAAGCTATCTTGTAAAAGAACTGCGCAAGTGAGGCGCGAAAATTAGGCCCTCTCCCTCCTCACTCCGGAGTTGTGAGGCCTTCCTAAGCCAAAATATGCGTCTAAAATTATGCCAGGCGTATAAAACCCCTAAAAAGTGTTCCAAACATGATAAACACTTGTGCAAACATCAGATTATATTAAAAAATAATCGATTTTACCCATAACAGTGTCCACCAGTGATTTAAGCCCTGTAAACTAAGCCATCCTTCTATACTGAGTCTCAGAAAATGGATTACCTTTCCACATGGGGATTTCTATCAGTCTTCTAGCATTACCAGGTCATGTTAGAAAAAAATGACTGAGCATACCTTAAGCAGTTAAGCCTGCAAACTGTTCCCCCCAACTGAAGTTCTCTGGTATTCAACAGTCCTGCGTGGGAACAGCAATGGATTTTAGTTACTGGTGCTAAAATCATATTCCTCTCAGCAGAAATCTTCATCACTGTTCTGCCTCAGAGTAAATAGTACAAACCGGCACTATTTTAAAATAACAAACTCTTGATTGAAGAAATAAAACTACAAATCTAACACCACATACTCTTTACCACCCCCGTGGAGATGCTACTTGTTAGAGCGGCAAAGAGAATGACTGGGGGGGCGGAGCCTGAGGGGAGCTATGTGGACAGCTTTGCTGTGTGCTCTCTTTGCCACTTCCTGTAGGGATTGGGAATATCCCACAAGTAAGGATGAATCCGTGGACTGAATACACCAAGTAAGAGAAATAAAATAATAATGGTTCAGGTCTATAAACCATGACATGCCCAATTGTGGCAGTCAAACATAGCTTATTTTGAAGCTAATGTACTGCTGGAGTATTTGTTTGTTAATTGTATTCAGCTTTAATCCAGTGAACCACAGGGAAATATGCGCGGATTTATTTCAAATACTTATAGTGAAAACCCTTGAGTTGCTAAACGATAGCTTTAGAAGGATGATAATACCTTACTTGACACTTTACGTTGTATGAGGATTATGCAAAAACTTAAAGGATTCTGAAAGATGAAGATAATAATATCATAATATATTAAAAAGGTACACTGTATAGTATTTTATTTTTTCCTTAAAAGGCACCGAAACAGAAATTTTTAAAAAATATTTGTATTTCATCAGCGGTTGCACAGCCTGCTAGGAGGCTACTGATCATGTATAGTGGCTATGTTCCTAGAGGCAGGTAGGGCAAACATAAGGATTAGCAGACCTGCTCCACTGACGGTAATGTAAACAATAAATCACAAATCTTATAGGATAGCTAAACACATTGGGATAGATTACAAGTGGAGCACTAATTTATTGCGTGCCCGTAAATGGGCAAATTTGCCCGTTTATGGGCACGCAATAAATAACCAGCCATTACAAGTGACTGGTTATTGCTACCGCGAGTTTGCGGTAGCAATTAGCAGTCATAAAATTAACCAGAGATCAGATCTCTGGTTAATTTTATAAATGTCCCCCAATTGGCCCCAAAATACAGTGGTGTGTAGTTTATTAAAAAATAAATAAGTTGAGCGCAAATAACGATTTTGCGGAAGCGATAGTTTGCCCTCAACTTGTAATCTAGCCCATTGTGGGGTATATTTATTAAGCTGCATTCGCGGCTTTTTAGACTTTGCAACGTAAATTTAAGAAGCAGGTTTTGCTTCTTATAGTCTTCCCCACCTTAGCGGTAGCGGAGATAAAATCAGCTATTTTTGCACTAGCATTTTATATAAACCAATATTAATCTCTAGTGATCTATTCACACTATTTATTGTATTAGTACTGACAAAAATAAATGTATTTTAGGATTGCTGTAATTTTTAAAACATTTTTTTTTAAGCTGGCATTTCTGCCTAGGTCTTATTTACTGGCGTTTAAATTGGACGTTATAGCACAAATGAGTAGTAGCAAGTCTGAGGTGCAACTTCCAGACAACTAACTCTGTATAAAGTGCAGCCTCATAAACTCATGGTTAGGTGTAATCTGAAGACTAGCTACTCACATTGTGTAATAAGTGAAGCCTCCTTGCTAAATTACTCAGATAAAGGCAGATGCAACCTCAATCTCATAATGAGCAAAATAGCAGGCTCAGAGGTAGCAACTTCATTAAGCAAAAGGTGCAGTCTTGACAAGCAAGTCATAGCAAGGCATACGATGAAACCTCATAACTAGTAATGTAAAGGAAATATAAAGGTTCAGACTTGGGACTTGTAATAAAGTTAGCATGATGTGAACCTCATAGTTAGCTATTCATACTAAGAATAAATATTGTTGTCAAGATTAGTGATCATGGTATGTAATATCAGGATTAGAACATGATACAGTTTACATGACATAGTAAAAACTAGTAACAGTAACTTAGAAGTACAACTCAACATGCAGCTTCAATATTAGTGACATAGCCCAAGGTCTCGTGGTTTATAGAAAGCATGAGGTCCTGAGGACTTGTATTGGAAGGTATGAGGGCAGCCCCAGGATTAAAATCTCACCACTAGCACTTAGAATCAGTACCTCATAGTGAAGCATACAGAACATAAGGTGCAGCCTCAAAACAAAGAAGTAGTATTCTCCCCAAGACATATTTAGAGCCAGACTATGAGTGGAGCGCTATTTAATGCTCCCGCTCAAGCGTTAATTGCTCTAGAAGTAAACTAACCCGACGATCGCAAAAACCCAAAGTTAGAATACTGCGTGTGCTTCACGTATTTCCCCTTTGAAGTCAATGGAAAAAACCTACCACCCTACTCGCGTGCAAACCAGATCGCATATTCTCATGTGCACTAACCCAAAAAATGAAAACATGAATATTTCACATTCCAATGTCCTTCACAGAGAATAATATATTTTATTCCACTTGGGTTTCATGCTCCTTTAAGCTGATTTTTTTTTCTTTTTTTAACACAAATTATCATTAATTTAGTTTAAGTAAGATTTAAAAATAACAGAAAATGTTATAATATTGCAAAGTATTACACTGTTCCCACCCGGCTACTTCATAATTCTGCAAGCCTGGCATTGATTTGTGCAGAGAACACTGCAATTCAAAGAAAAAATACATACATACATATTATATTATATTATATTAATATATATATATATATATATATATATATATATATATATATATATATATATATATATATATATATATATATATATATATATATATATTTATTTATTTTTATATACAATTGGAAATTTAACAACCAAATATAAGTAATTTCTATATCTTGGCACATACCCTGAGTAATACAGTACTTACCCGTGAGACCCCCTCTCCAGAGGGGCGTGGAGAGAATTATCCAGTCCCCTCGTTTACCATAAAATCTTGTAGTAGGACACCACCCCTTCCTCCTCCTAGAAATGTCCAGCCAATAACAGATGAACCAAGCATGGGAAGGGAGCCTGGTAAGTATTACACAGGGTATGGGACAAGATATAGAAATTACTTATATTTGCTTGTTAAATTTCCAATTATCTTGGCCCCCCTGGTAATACCAGTGAGAGAATACAAGGCAGATATAAGAAAGGGTGGGAAATAACTTCATAATAAAAGGATATACTGCAAAAAAAAACAACTTTAAAATGTTTATTCGATTACAACAGAAGATAATATTTTACGGCCCAATTTGGCAGCAGCAGACTGACTAACATCTAATTTATAATGAGAGATGAAAGTGTTATAAGATTTCCAAACTGTGGCTTGACAGATTTCTTCAGGAGAAGCATCAGCTTGAAGGTTGATACAGCCCTAGTGGAATGAGCCTTAGGCCCTTTAGGTACCTGTTCCCTTTTTTGTTTATAGGCTCTGTTATGGTTTGGTTTGAGAGTCTGAGTTTTTCGGGCAAAATGAAGGAATAATAATATCCTGGTGTTTATGAAAGTCGGATACCACTTTAGGAAGTAATTCAGGAATAGTAAGAAGAACCACTTTGTTCTGATGAAAAACAATGTTTGTTTCTTTTACTGACAGAGCTTGGAGTTCTAACACTTGCCGAGCTGATGTAATAGCCACCAGAAAAATGGTTTCCAAGGTGAGAAACCATAAAGAAACTTCCCGTAAAGGTTCAAATGGAGCTTCCAAAAGAGTCCAAAACTAAAAGGCAGGTCCCAGGATGGAATTCGTGTTTTTAACAGAGAGACAGATATGGGCCAAAGCTTGAAAAAAAATTGGATTTTTAACGCATCCTGAGCCCACCTTATCCCGGATATGGCAGAAATTGCAGAAATGTGAACTTTAAGGGTTCTAGCACGAAGACCCTGAAGAAAACCATTGTGTAGAAAATCAAAGTAGATGAAATACTTTGATAGTTGCAGTGGAAATATAGTGTGTAATAATCCATAATGAGAAAATGTCCCGTATGCCTTAGAAGTAATTCCCTTTCGGGATTGTAGAGGTGTCTGAATAACGGCGCTGAAACATTTATTTGTTGCAGTCTGGAGATCTCAGCATCCAGCTTCAATTGTTGTGGATGTGGATGAATTACTGGTCCCTGGTTCAGCATGTCCCAGATGACTGGAAGATGCCATGGAGGTTGAATCGCCAGTTTGTGTACCAGAGGAAACCAAAGTGTGAGGCCAGAAGGGAAGGATGACAATGCAAGTTGCTGTCGCCAAAAAAATCCTCTTCAATAGTCTCGGAATGAGAGGGATTGGAGGAAACATATATGAGATGGTACGACCATTTGTGAAGAAAGGCATCTACTCCCATGGAAAGAAGTGTTGAGTAACGACTGAAAAACCTTGGAACTTGATGATTCAAGGCAAAGGCCATGAGATCTATTTCCGTAAGTCCCCAGAAACTGACTATCCTCTGAAACAGCCACCTGTTTAGTTGCTCTTCCGTTGGGTGAATTTGACTTCTGCTCAAGTAATCTGCCTGAATATTCTCTGATCCTGGAACATGGATCGCAGAGAGGAACTGAATGTGGTGTTGAGCCCACTTGAAGATTGGAGACACCTCCCTTAAGGCACCTAAACTCCTTGAAATTGTAGGTATGCTGCAGCTATCCGGTTGTCTGTGAGGATTTTCACCGCCTTTCCTATCAGTAGTTGCTGAAAGGCACGAAGAGCCAAGAAGACTGCCCTGATCTCCAGTATGTTTGATGAAAGAGACTGTTTCGCCCCATGTTCCTTGAGCGAACATGCCTTGGCAATGTGCTCCCCATCTGGTCTTGCAGGCATCCGTCTGTACAAGGATCCAGTCCGGCTCTTGAAGAGGAAGTCCCTTTGATAGGTTCTTGATCTTTAACCACCAAAGGATGGATATTTTCAGACTTGCAGGTATTCTGATGTGCTGGGATAGGAGTTTGCCTCTTTCGAATTTTTTTAAAAGTGTATCTGAAATGGGTGAATTCTCCACCTTGCCCATCTCAACATGTAAATTACTGAGGACATATGCCCCAGAACTTTCATCCAATGATGAGCTGTAAAATATTTGACATGACGAAAGAGCTTAAAATATTTCAGAAGAAATTTGATGCAAGCACCTTGAAGAGAAACAACCTCCTTTTGAGTGTTGAACTGTGCTCCTAGGAACACTAGATCCTGACAGGGTTGAAGCTGGCTCTTCTGGAAATTTAGCTTCCAGCCGTGATCTTGAAGAAACTTTAGTAGGATGGCTCTGTAAACATAGGCCGTTGAGGTGAATTTGCTAGGAGAAGAATATTGTCTAGATAATGGATGACGAATAATCCTCTGATGCAGAGTTCTGCTATGAGAGGCACTAAAACCTTTGTAAAGACCCTTGGAGAAGTAGAGACTCCGAAGGGAAGAGCTGAAAATTGAAAATGGTAGTCTCCGACTGTGAAACAAAGAAACTTTCTGTGCACTTCTGCAATGGGAATGTGGAAGTATGCAAACTTGAGGTCTAGGGAAAGCAAATAGGTTCTTGGAGGGATGAGATTGATTACTGAAAGAACAGACTATCTTAAAGCTTTGAACTTTTATAAAAGTATTGAGAACGCGAAGATCCAGAACAGGCCTCCAGGAACCGTCCTTTTTTACCAGAAAGGGAGGTGAATAAAACCCTTTGTCTTCAGCTTGAATTTGTACCTGTTGGATAACACCATCATACATAAGTGTGCTAATAAACTTGTGAATTACCTTCAGTTTTACAGGATCTCTGGGGAGTGGAGATTTTACCAAGCATGGCAAAGCTGGTTTCTTTATGAATTCCAGATGATACCCTGATAGAATAATTTCCAAAACTCATTGGTCTGATATAGTGGATACCCAAACCTCTCTGAAATTGTGTAGCCTTCCTCCTAATGGCCAGGTCTGGGATGACCTACCATCATTGTTTTCTAGACTGAAAGGAAGGAAAAGACTTACCAGGTCCCCTGCCTCTAAACTGAAAGTTGGATCTTCCTTCTTGGGGTTGGAAAAAAATTCTCTTCGAGAGGTACTTTTAAAATTTTGATACTGACCACGTTGCCTGTGGGCAAAAGAAAACCCTCTATGGCCTCTGGTAACCTGTGGGAGAAAAGGACTCTTATCTCCTGTTCTTTTAGATATCAGTGCTTCTAATTGCTTGCCAAACAACATATCCCCTTCAAAGCAAAAACTCAGCAAATTAATCTTGGAACATGGGTCTGCCTCCCAATGTCATAGCCATAGGGCCCTTCTAACAAGATTTGCATTAGCCATGGATTAAGCATTAAGTTCCAAAATATTGGCAGAAGCAAGTTACCATTTTTAAATCTGAAAGAAAAGGATGTTACAATTTCATTTTCTTGCAAAGCATGAGACAAGTTAGAAGACCAGATCTCAGAAGCTTTAAGGGTAGAAAAAAAAAAAGAGCAAACAGAGGATGAAATAAGGCCTCTTTGTTGAAGATAAAGTCTCTTTAAATGTTGCTCCATTTTTTATCCATGGCATCTTTAAATGATCCTGCATCATCCACAAGAAAAATCATCTTTTTTGAGAGAGTCTAGCGATTGCAGCATCAATTTTAGAGGGGAAACAAATTAGGTATGCAAATTATTTTCCAATGGAAAACTCATATTTTATCAGGAACAGCAGACTGTTTATCTGGCTTTGAAAAGAAGTTCAAATATATAGACTTCAGGTTTTCAGAAACAGGAAAGGACTGATCTGGGGTTGAATCTGTATTAAACCAATCAGATGGTCCCTGAGACTGTTCATCTTCAATGCCCAGGGAACTCCTAATCCCTTTAATAAACTCAGACATTTTTGCAGTGTCAAACACCATAGGAAGGTCTGATTCTAAATAAATATTCACCATCAGAGGCACAATCAGCATTTAGCAAATTATTCACAGAACCCTCAGGTGATTCAGAAAAGCTTCCACCATAAATCTGCCAATACACACTTTACAACGTTTATTGTCTTGCCAGCAAGGATCAGCACAAAGGGAACAGGTGGGCATAGGCTGGGCTGTATCACTAAGAAAAAGCATAACCAACCATAAATAAAATGTACATAAGGCATTCAAGACACACACATAGAAAACAAATTATACCTTATAGTTGCCCCCGATTCCTCCTGGGCTGTATCGGCTTGAGGCTGGAGCTGAGACTGATCATTCTCATCATCCATGTTAATGCTAAACATAGAACATATATTAAGCCCCAGAAGCTTATAAAACAAATGTATCCCCTTTATCTTATAAATTATTTGTGTGCCAAAAACGAGTTCTACAGCACTTACTGGACTGAAGATTCAAAAATGCTGGTTCACAAAACTGAAAGGAAGTATCGGAACTTTCATGGGGAAGGAGGATAAACACTCTGCCGAGGCTTTGAAGGATTTGCGCACGCGATCATTACAGCCCTCAGACGCGGCCCGCGACGTCCCTTACCCATGACATCACAGTAACATGACAGCCCGCACAAGGAAACCGTAAGAAACTGTTTCTTTTTCTCTCTTCCTCTGGGTGCAAAACTTGCCATTTATTTATTTTAATAATCCTGTATCAGAAGTCATACTAAACCGTCTCACACAGTTAGAACATAAAAACAGGCTCCCTGATGTGTGCTGGCTTTTTTTTTTTTTTTTTTTATTTAAGTAACTTTGACCAACTTTTTTTAACTCATGCATGCTATAAACTTTTTTTTTTTTTTTTTTAAATAAAAATGTGGTTTCCACAAAATCTGTTTATGGTCTCATAAAATAAATGTGAAATGTTTGGGTTTAAGTATTTATGTAAAAAGACAGCAAAGTTAAACTGTGCCTCTAGTTAATACTGGCAATGATATTCATTGGGCCAAAAGGAGTTTTGCAGAATTTTGGATGTTTGGTTTAAATATATATTTTCTTAAAGATATAATAAAAGCATAAACCATGGCAAGACCTAACAGGTTTGCAAGGCCAGTGATATCTTGAAGAAATAGATAATGTGTAAACGCTGCATGTTGTTTGTTGTAGGTTCAACTGACAGAAGACATTGACTGAGGATACATGGGCAACAACTACCTCACTACTTGCTACTTTTAGACACAGCATTTAGTAGGGAAGGATTGTGCACACTACACACCAGCTATGATGCAACACAGCTATGGTCTCACTCCATAGTCACCTCTTTCCTACTTTCCTTTTCTTCCTCAGAAGTCTTGAGATTTTGCAGCTCCGATTCAGAGTGGTCATCTCCACTGCTGGCCAGGTGAGAATCCACACCATGCTTGTTCACCTGAGTAACAAACATGTAACCCCCGAACAAATGGAGCCATGCTTAGTCACACAACAGACATACACTACTATCAATGACATTTAACAATTGTATCTGGATCTATACAGATCTAACTGATGATGCCTGAGTAATACTCTCTTGTTCACCACTAGGTTTTCCTAAGGGAGAAACTCCTGATGGTCACTTTAGGTAGATTGCTGACATTACAGTTATTCTGAGAATTTGTTTAAAAAAAAAAAAAAAAAAAACCCCTGCAATTCAGATTACATAGCAGTTTCAGACCTACCTCATATTCAAAACCTCCGCCCAGATATCCAAGGTCCATATGCAAGTTTTTGAGTAGACGTGGGGACCCCCAGGGGCTCTATAGTAACATAGAAGAAAATACATAAAGAGTATGTACTAAAGCGACACAGATAACCCTTCGCCTTACAGTCTGACAAAATAACAAGGATTGAAGAAAGCTATGAGCCATGGAGCCAAAAGCACAGAATTAGTGATAGTAACAAAGAAAGGATGGAGTTAGAAAGAGGACTGGAAAAATATTACTCTAGGTTACTAGTTAGGGAAAACGTCACTGCTATGTTCAATGTTAGAGATAGGTAAATTCTTTTTTTTTCATATTTGTCTGCTGCTTTATGTCCCAGAGAGTAGTAGATCTTTATTCTTCCACTTGACACAGGAGGAGTCTATAAGTGACTGGATCGGTCCCAGTTGCACAGAGTGACACAATTGTTGGTGTTCTCACCTGATCTTCACTCTCTTGCTCACCCTCCATATCTTCCTCTAGACCAGGTAGATTTATTTCCTCTGATCGATGTCCTGCACTGCTCTTGATATAAGAAGTAAGTTTGGATGAATTCTGGAGAAAAATAAAAATTAAAAAAATTGTGAGACACAATATTACATGGGATATTAAAACAAGGACATTTGAAACCATTCCATCCTAAAAAAGGGACATGAAACACAAAAAAATTATTTCATGATTTAGGTAGAACATACAATTTTAAACAACTTTCCAGATTACGTCCATTATCAAATTTCCTTCATTCTCTTGGTATCATTTGTTGAAGGAGCAGCTACTGGTTTCTAACTGAACACACAGGTGAGCCAATGACTATAACATATATATATATATATATATATATATATATATATATATATATGCAGCCACCAATCAGCAGCTAGAACCTAGGTTCTTTGCTGCTCCTGAGCTTACCTAGATAAACCTTTCAGCAAAGGATAACAAGAGAAGGAAGCAAATGAAATACTATAAGTAAATTGGAAAGTTGTTTAAAACCACATGCTCTGTCCGAATCATGAAATAACAAATTTGGGTTTTATGTCCCTTTAAGTCTTTCCCTTACCCTAGGTGTGCCAGTTAGCAGGGAGTCAAATCCCCCTGAACTTCCTGCACTGCTGCTCAGTGAAACCCGTGTGCCTCCACTGGTTCCCGTTGGTTGGCTAAGACCTCGAAGAGGGGCTAGACTCCCCAGGGAACTTTGCATTGGTCCAAGAGAGGACTTGGGGAAAAGAAAAAGTTAGGAACACAGAGAATGTTGTAATAAATTGCACACACAATAAATGAGAATAAAATGAACATGGTAAGAATTTAAGAGCTGCATGGGCAAAGCCATCAAAAACCTTCCAATAAAAACTAGAAATCAAATCCAATATCCAGAAAGGGTATATCTTGGATCGTATTCCAACCAATAATGAGAGAGTGAGTGTGAACAGAAACGAAATAAGACCACAATCTGCTAAAAATCTAAATTCTAAATACAGAACTCAAAAGCATTTGCAATAAAGCTAAAACCTATTAATGCATTTGTTGCTAGAGATCCTCAAATACGTTTGTATTCAGCACTGAAACTCATGGTGGAATCAGGCTCAATCTCCACATTTTTCAGATGAGGACCACTTACCGGAATGGGTTTTGGCACCTCTTTGCTTTTCTTTTCTTTCTTCTTCTCCTTTTTCCTGATCTTTTCTTTCTTCTTACCCCCACCACGTGCCTGTAGCTTTTCCCTCTCCTGCTTCACCATCTCCCGATAATGTTCATCATTTGGGTGATCCCATGTAGACTTTCCGGTGGAAAAGTTAAAGTAATATATATCCCCTGTAACATCTTGGCTGTAAAGGAGGAAACGTGAGAAAAAAAAAAGGTATTAAAGGGACATTAAATTCAGGTTTCAATCCTTCAAAAATAAGTAATTAAAGGGAAATAAGTCAAAACTAAAGACTTGAATGTTTCAGATACAGAATGAAACTTTAAGAAACTGTTTAAATTACTTCAAAAGTACTTTGAAAACATGCCTAGTTCAAATCAAGAGCAATAGCGCACTACTTGCAGCTAGCTGGTAATTGGTGGTTACATTCATATTACTGTTGTCAGTGGCTCAACAGATGTGTTCAGCTTGGTCCCAAGTAGTACCATGCAGCTGGCTTTACCTATGTGTTTAACCAAACTGTAGTATTATGCAAGCAATAGTAAAATAATAAAATTGCCCTAACACATTAGAGCACTTTATGTGCACTTTTATGTGAATGTAAGCAAAGAAACAACAATTTTCTTTACTGCCATTATAGGTTAGAGTGGCTCCCACATAATTAAGTATGCTACAGGTTACTTGAACTATCTACATGCTAGAAAGCTCATTTATATCTGGCCTCTTATTGGACACAGTAAAGGACCTAAGGAAAACATAATATTTCAATTTGAAGAGTGTATCATTCAAACTGGTGATTTGAAATGCTTCTAGAACAGATATATTATAAGCAAACGTTGTGTTGATATGTTGAATGCATTTAGAGAATATATATTAAAGTGTCAGTAAACCTTAAAAATAATGTTATATAATTCTGCACAGTAACGCTACATGATCCTATAAAAAGAGACATTCTAAATCAGTAAAACAAATATATATAAAAAAAAAAAAAAAAAAACACGAGACATAAAACAGGTTGAGATCTGTGCATATCCAAAAAAAAATAGTTTGCAAAAAAAAATTGATTAAAAATTGCTTGCAAGTATTTTAATTTTTTTTTTTTTTTTTTAAATAAGCGAAATGAATTACACAGCTAAGCTGCCTGGAGCAGCCAACTCCACCCCTCTTATCAGTGTTTAGACACAGGCATTGTATTTCAACTGAGTTCACAGCTTCTAGGCATGCACCAGCAGATAATCCCTATTCACTTTTGCATTCTACCAATAGATTTTATATAGAGATAAAGCCATATAAGGAAATGTGTGGGGGCAGTTAGAGCTTTACAGTTCAGAAACTAAAAAGAAAGGGTAAATAGCGAGGCACTGCAGTATAAATTTGCAGGTAACGTTATTAAAAGTACTTACAATATTTTGTCTCTATCCCAACTTGTTTTATGTCCCTTTAAAGGGATATGAAACCCAATTTTTTTTTTTTCCCCATTCATGATTCAGATAGCATGGAATTTTAGAAAACTTCCTAATTTACTCCTTTTATCATTTTTTCATTATCTTGCTATCTTTATTTGAAAAGCAGGAATTTATGCATAGGAGCCAGGCCATTTTTGGTATTCAGAACCTGGGTAGCACTTGCTGATTGGTGGCTAAATGAAGCCACCAGTCAGCAAGCACTACCCAGGTGCTGAACCAAAAATGGGCCGTCTCCTAAGCTTTCATTCCAGTTTTTTTTCTTCAAAGTTTTATTTTGACTTTACTGTCCCTTTAATGGCTATTACAAGAGCAAAGCATCTAAAAGTCTCCACTGCACACTTTATTATAATTTAATTAAGATAAGTAGTGAGTGGTTGATAAAAAGGTATCTGGGCCTTACCAAGGTTTCCATTCTGAAGGTAAGGGTGCCACAATGCACTCCCGAGCTAACCACATAAGTTCAGGCTCTGCTTCAGGGTCTATTCCAATCAATCGTGCATACTCTTGGATTTCTACAGTCAGAAAGAGAAAGATACTAAACAACAGCATCATGAAACAAAATAGCAGACACCGATATACAAGGTAAAAAGATGTGTACATTCAAAAAATAAACATCAGTAAAAGAAATAAGAGATGGATTTACTGTCTTGATCTCTGAAAAACATCACTCACCGTGTTCTTGGGGAATATAGTTTTCATCATAATCTTCCTCTAAGATCAGCTGGTCTCCAATACGTAATGCAGATGCAGCCATCATGTCTTAGTCTAAAGGTTATAGGTCGAAAAGATTAATGACAATGTATATATAGATCTTATTTAATATGAATCCCACTCCAAGCTAACACAGACCTAGAGGTCTGCCAGTCATCTAGCCTGGACTTCACACAAGCCTTCTTCTTAGGTTTATGATCTCAAAATGTAAACTTGCCGTTCATACAGACTTCAATCCCTGAAATAAGGTCATGCAGAATGTAAAAACTATAAATACACACTGCTAACAAATTATTTAAAGGGATAGTGTACACCAGGGTTTTCATGTAATGTAATAGACATTACTATAAAGAGGAATATGCACAGATACGGATATCAAAATCCAGTATAAAACCGTTTAAAAAAAACATACTTAGAAGCTCCCAGTTTAGCTTGGTTAATGAGGTTAGGCTGGGACACCCAGTGAAAAGGGGCTGGGAAATATCAGACACTCCCCCTCCTCCCGTTTCACTGCATATGAAAATACAGATTACTCAAATAATGGCAGCACAATAGTTCTACAGCTGATACTTTGGAGCTTGGTTAGGAGTCTGAAAATCAGCAAAATGTTATTAAAAAAAAATAAGCAAAACTATAAATTTTTACAAAAACACTCCCAGGGCTATATAAATGGATCATCTACAAAAAAAATGTAGGCAAAGATAAATCTAGTGTACAATGTCCCTTTAACAACTGTTCTGCACATTTGTATTTTGCCCCATAAAATTAAAAAAAATAAACTCTGTTCCCACCAATGCCTGAATGCAAGAACTACCAAAAAACAAACAACAACAAAAAACTCACTGTCATTTAGCAACAAGAGATTAAATATAAAAATTTAGAAGGTTATGGGGGAAAATGCAGTTTGACTCCAAACTCAAAGGGACATGAAACACATTTTTTCTTTCATGATTTAGAAAGTGCATACAATTTTAAACAACTTTCTAATTTACTTCTATTATCTAATGTGCTTTATTCTCTTGATATACTTTGTTGAAAAACATATCCAGATAGGCTCAGTAGCTGCCAATTGGATGGTGCACAAAGATGCCTCGTGTGACTGGCTCACCCATGTGCATTGCAATTTCTTTAACAAAGGATATCTAAAGAATGAAGCAAAATAGATAGATAACAAAAGTAAATTGGAATGTTGTTTAAAATTGTATTCTCTAATTGAATCATGAAAGAAAATGTTGGGGTTTAGTGTCCCTTTAAATAAGATGAAAACATAAACAAGGTAATTCCTTTTTAACATTTAAGCGAGAATTTAAAATGTATATTAGAATTGTGTTCTGCCTTTAAATTTCAGGGGGTTTTTAAAAAAAAGTTTTAATGACCACTATAGTGGAAACTAGCGATTCTGCCAATCCAGGGGTAACTGCTTGAGTCGCGATAAACTTACTCTTAGCAGCTCGCTCACACAGAAACAAACATCCTGGGATTAAAATGACCCTTAAAAGGGATACTAAACCCATTTTTTTTTTCTTTAAAGGGATACTAAACCCAATTTTCTTCTTTCATGATTCAGATAGAGCATGCAATATTAAGCGACTTGCTAATTTACTCCTAGTATAATTTTTTTTTGTCGTTCTCTTGTTATCTTTATCTGAAACAGCTGAAATGTATGGTTAGGAGCCGGCCCATTTTTGGTTCAGAACCTGGGTAGCGCTTGCTGATTGGTGGCTACATTTAGCCACTAATCAGCAAATGCTACCCAGGTGCTGAATCAAAAATGGGCCGGCTCATAAGCTTACATTTCTGATTTTTCAAATAAAGATAGCAAGAGAATGAAGAAAAACTGATAATAGGAGTAAATTAGAAAGTTGCTTAGAATTGCATGATCATGAAAGAAAAAAAAAATGGGTTTAGTATCCCTTTAATGATTCCGATAGAGCATGACATTTTAAGCAACTTTCTAATTTACTCCGATTGTCAATTTTTTCTCTGTTCTCTTGCTATCTTTATTTAAAAAGCAGGAATGTAAAGCTTAGGAGCCAGACCATTTTTGGTTCAGAACCTGGGTTATGCTTTTTTATTAGTGGCTACATGTAGCCACCAATAAGCAAGGGCTATCCAGGGTTCTGAACCTAAAATGGGCCGGCTCCTAAACTTTACATTCCTACTTTTTAAATAAAGATAGCATTTGAAATGGTGAGGCACTGAAAGGATGTAGCTATGCTTCACATGCATGTGCAGAGAAAAAAAATTAACACTAAAACAGTGATAACTTTTACTCAAAGCATTTTTGCCAATACATGTATATTGCAAATATGTTTCTATTCAAAAATCTAATTAATCTATGTGCATTTAAATTTTGACCGGAATGTCCCTTTAAATTTCTTACAAATAGCTCCTTTTACTTTATTTTGACATTTAAATAGCTGATTCTGCCTGTGGTATGCCCACTTATAGTGAAAATGTCAATATTTAAGTATTGGCAATAAAAAGGCGTTGTAAACATACGCCTAGATTACGAGTTTTGCGTTATGAGGGGTGCGGTGCTAACTTGCACGTTATTGTCACCGCTCACTTACCTGCAGCGCTGGTATTACGGGTTTTTATCAACCCGGCATTAACAGGCAAGGAGTGAGCATAGAGCAAAATTGAGCTCCACACTGCAGTCCAATACCAGCGCTGCTTAAGTGAGCGGTGAGCTGGTTATACGTGCTCGTGCACGATTTCCCCATAGACATCAATGGGGAGAGCCGGCTGAGAAAAAGTCTAACACCTGCAAAAAAGCAGCGTAAAACTCAGTAACGCAGCCCCATTGATTCCTATGGGGAAACACATTTTATGTTTACACCTAACACCCCAACATGAACCCCAAGTCTAAACACCCCTAATCTTACACTTATTAACCCCTAATCTGCCGCCCCAACATCGCCGATACCTACATTATACTTATTAACCCCTAATCTGCTGCCCCCAACATCGCCAATACCTACAATTATATTTATTAACCCCTAATCTCCCTCCCCCAATGCCGCCGCAACCTAAACCACTTATTAACCCCTAATCTGCCGCCCCCAACGTCGCCGCCACCTAAACCACTTATTAACCCCTAATCTGCCGCCCCCAACGTCGCCGCCACTATTTTAACATTTATTAACCCCTAAACCTCTAACCCTAACCCCCCCCCCAATTTAAATATAATTTAAAATAATATAAATAAAATTCCTATCATTAACTAAATTAGGGCTACAACTAACGATTATTTTCATAATCGATTAATCAGCCGATTATTTTTTTGATTAATCGACTAATCGGATAAAAAAAGAATCAATAATTGTTTCCTATATTTTAAATAAAATCCACATACTGAGTGTTACAAATATAAACTTCAGACTTAAACTTTACATTAACACAACTGTTTGTCCAATTTTTAAGCAGCAGAACAGTTTTATAATTAAACAAAACAAAACCACAAACTGTTTGAAAAGAGGTAGAACTAGAAAGAGACTATCACTGTTAATAACATTCTGTTATTCACTCTTTCAGAAACTTTGCATTGAAATGCAAAAATCTCAACATGTCCACATGCTTCTGGCTAAGGCTGGTTCTCTGTTTGCAGCTATATTTCCTGCAGCAGAGAAAAGGCACTAAGATTGTGTTGAGGTGCTTGAGATGTATAAGTAGGGTTTTGCCAATTTCACCAAAGTGGGATATATATCTTTGTTAGCTCTTCACCAACGCAAAGGGGTTTTCACCTTGGAAAGGGGCCTCTCAATAAAGTAACCCTTGACTTCATTCTTACATAAAAAATATCTTGAATATCTATATGCAATGGTAAATAACCAGCTATACGGTTAGGGGAAATATCTAGTCCGCTCTAAAAATAACAGATATATACATATAGGTTGAATCTGGTACATATTATCACAATATATTAAAAATATAAAAAAACAATAAAAAAAACAAATCAAACGCGCTAAGGACTGTATATCAATAACAGGACAAAGCCTTACACATTTATTTATACAGTACATATAATCAGCAATAACAAGCAATATGCTAATAATTGTGCAAACAGACAATAGTGCACATCAATTTAAATAACTCCCATCAGTCTAGGGACTAGGTGTAAATAACAAGCTCAGCACTATATTATGCAAAGCATAGTTCCAAATCACCTGATTTAATATAAACAATCCAAATGATGACTATTATATCTGGGTTGCACATAAGCCTGGGGTAGTTGTAAACGTATACTGTCCTGAAAAAGTGAAAAGTAGACGTCTGTAGATGTCCTTTAGGCTAAGAACATAACCATAAAACACAATACCATATGCAGGAGTTCATTGGAGTGAAGCAGCTGGTGTTGTGCACAGACCAACTAATCGATTATGAGATTCGTTGACAACTATTTTCATAATTGATTATGACGATTAGTTGTTGCAGCTCTAAACTAAATTATTCCTATCTAAAACTAAATACTTACCTGTAAAATAAACCCTAAGCTAGCTACAATATAACTAATAGTTACATTGTAGCTAGCTTAGGGTTTAGTTTTATTTCACAGGCAAGTTTGTATTTATTTTAACTAGGTAGAATAGTTGCTAAATAGTTATTAACTATTTAATAACTACCTAGCTAAAATAAATACAAATTGACCTGTAAAATAAAACCTAACCTAAGTTACACTAACACCTAATACTACACTACAATTAAATAACTTACCTAAATGAAATACAATTGAATAAATCAAATACAATTAGTTAAAATTACAAGAACAAACAAACAAACACCAAAATTACAGAAAATAAAAAACAAATTACAAGATCTTTAAACTAATTACACCTAATATAATAGCCCTATCAAAATAATAAAAGCCGCCCCAAAAGGGCCTTTTGCGGGGCATTGCCCCCAAGAAATCGTCTCTTTTACCTGTAAAAAAAAAATACACACAACCCCCCAACAGTAAAACCCACCACCCACACAACCAACCCCCCAAATAAAACCCTGACTAAAAAAACCTAAGCTCCCCATTGCCCTGAAAAGGGCATTTAGCTCTATTGCGGCCCAAAGCCCTAACCTAAAAATAAAACCCACCCAATACACCCTTAAAAAATCCTAACACTAACCCCCGAAGATCCACTTACCGGGAGAAGTCTTCATCCAAGCGGCAAGATGTCCTCAACGAAGCCAGCAGAAGTGGTCCTCCAGGCGGCATTTTCTATCTTCATCCTACCGACGCGGAGCGGGTCCATCTTCAAGACATCCTGTACGGAGCATCCTCTTCCAACGACGACTACCTGACAAATGAAGGTACCTTTACCTTTAAGTGACGACATCCAAGATGGCGTCCCTTAGATTCCGATTGGCTGATAGAATTCTATCAGCCAATCGGAATTAAAGGGACAGTAAAGTCCAAAAAAAAAAAAAACTTTCATGATTTAAATAGAGCATGTAATTTTAAACAAAATTCCAATTTACTTTTATTACCAATTTTGCTTTGTTCTCTTGGTATTCTTAGTTGAAAGCTAAATTTAGGAGGTTCATATGCTAATTTCTTAGACCTTGAAGACTGCCTCTAATCTGAAAGCATTTTGACAGTTTTTTACCACTAGAGGGCGTTAGTTAATGTGTTTCATATAGATAACATTGAGCTCAAGCATGTGAAGCTCCTAGGAGTCAGCACTGATTGGCTAAAAATGCAAGTCTGTCAAAAGAACTGAAATAAGGGGGCAGTTTGCAGAGGCATAAATACAAGGTAATCACAGAGGTAAAAAGTATATTATAACTGTGTTGGTTATGCAAAATTGGGGAATAGGTAATAAAGGGATTATCTACCTTTTTAAACAACAAAAATTCTGGTGTTTACTGTCCCTTTAAGGTTGAAAAAATCCTATTGGCTGATGCAATCAGCCAATAGGATTGAACTTCATTCCTATTGGCTGATTGCATCAGCCAAAAGGATTTGTCAACCTTAATTCCGATTGGCTGATAGAATTCTATCAGCCAATCTGAATCTAAGGGACGCCATCTTGGATGACATCACTTAAAAGGTACCTTCATTCGTCGGGTAGTCGTCGTTGGAAGAGGATGCTCCGCGCCTGATGTCTTGAAGATGGACCCGCTCCGCGTCGGAAGGATGAAGATAGAAGATGCTGTCTGAAGACTTCTGCCCGTCTGGAGGACCACTTCTGCCCGGCTTCGTTGAGGACATCTTGCCGCTTGGATGAAGACTTCTCCCGGTAAGTGGATCTTTGTGGGTTAGTGTTAGGATTTTTTAAGGGTGTATTGGGTGGGTTTTATTTTTAGGTTAGGGCTTTGGGCCGCAATAGAGCTAAATGCCCTTTTAAGGGCAATGCCCATCCAAATGCCCTTTTCAGGGCAATGGGGAGCTTAGGTTTTTTTAGTTAGAGTTTTATTTGTTGGGTTGGTTGTGTGGGTGGTGGGTTTTACTGTTGGGGGGGGATGTGTATATTTATTTTTTTTACAGGTAAAAGAGCCGATTTCTTGGGGGCAATGCCCCGCAAAAGGCCTTTTTAAGGGCTATTGGTAGTTTAGTTTAGGATAGTTTTTTTTTATTTTGGGTGAGCTTTTTTTTATTTTGATAGGGCTATTAGATTAGGTGTAATTAGTTTAAAGATCTTGTAATTTGTTTTTTATTTTCTGTAATTTAGTGTTTGTTTTTGTAATTTAGTTAATTGTATTTGATTTATTTAATTGTATTTCATTTAGGTAATTTATTTAATTGTAGTGTAGTATTAGGTGTTAGTGTAACTTATGTTAGGTTTTATTTTTCAGGTAAATTTGTATTTATTTTAGCTAGGTAGTTATTAAATAGTTAATAACTATTTAGTAACTATTCTACCTAGTTAAAATAAATACAAACTTGCCTGTAAAATAAAAATAAACCCTAAGCTAGAAACAATGTAACTATTAGTTATATTCTACCTCGCTTAGGGTTTATTTTACAGGTAAGTATTTAGTTTTAAATAGGAATAATTTAGTTAATAATAGTAATTTTATTTAGATTTATTTAAATTATATTTAAGTTAGGGGGGTTAGGGTTAGACTTAGGTTTAGGGGTTAATAAATTTAGAATAGCAGCGGCGGCGACGTTGGGGGCGGCAGATTAGGGGTTAATAAATGTAGGTAGGTGGCGGCGATGTTGGGGCAGCAGATTAGGGGTTAATAATATTTAACTAGTGTTTGCGAGGCGGGAGTGCAGCGGTTTAGGGGTTAATATGTTTATTCTAGTGGCGGCGATGTCCGGAGCGGCAGATTAGGGGTTAATATTTTTATTATAGTGTTTGCGATGCGGGAGGGCCTTGGTTTAGGAGTTAATAGGTAGTTTATGGGTGTTAGTGTACTTTTTAGCACTTTAGTTATGAGTTTAATGCTACAGCTTTGTAGCGTAAAACTCATAACTACTGACTTTAAAATACGTTAGGAATCTTGCGGGATAGGTTGTACCGCTCACTTTTTTGGCCTCCAAGGACAAACTTGTAATATCAGTGCTATGGAAGTCCCATTGAAAAAAGACTATACGCAATTTGCGTAAATTGGTTTGCGGTAAGGCCAAAAAAGTGTGCGGTGCCCCTAAACCTGCAAGACCCGCAATACCAGGGGGCGTAAAAAAGCAGCGTTAGGACCTGTTAACGCTGCTTTTTCACCTTACCGCAAAACACGTAATCTAGCCGATAGTCAGCAGAAAAAAATGAAATTCCCAGTGAGGGGTAGGAAAGATAAGTAATAAAATGTTCAATTTCAATTGTTCTCTTCAAGTATAAGGTATTGGTTTACAGACTAAGATAAGAAAGCAAGTGTGTGTATAGAAGATAATACAATAAGAAGATCTTGTTTCCCTGTATGCTAAAACCAATTATAATGGGTTGTGGTGCCAAAGAACAAAACCAGCTATTTCATATGCAAAATAAACCTTTACTATGCTCTGCTGTTGAAATAACAAGTCATTAGAAACATGTTAAAGGGAAAACAATTTTACAATACACTGTCCCTTTAAGTTTAGACATATTTTTGTAGTGCATTGCAGGGTGATTCAATTTTATGTTATTGTTCTGTTATATTAAAACACACACATCATAGCTCTGGAACATTTTCTTTAAAACATGGGATGCTGACAACACAGCCACAGTCTGAATACTCATTACAATGTGCATTATACAGTAATTTATAAGTAAGCAACACAAAATGGAAACTGCTGTTTCATACTGCTTATAATGTGTGTTACATTAGAAGCAGTATGAAACTGCCGTTTCCATTTTGTGATGCTTTTTGGATACAAATAGGCATTCGCAATCCACCAGGACTTTCCTAAATATTAGGGCATGTTCACTGACATGATTATCCAATGCTAAAAGCAAATAACATTAAAAGATTAACTACATTGTTTATGACATTATATACAGATGAAGCAGAAAGACTATGCAAAGAGAAAGAAAACGGGTTGTGAGAACCCTAAAATATATATTTTTTTCTCCCCTGCTTCAGCATCAATGCCTTCACCTATATTCCATCTTCATCAACATTTTTATTCAAAGGAACCTAATGTAGCACATAGTTGCTTTTGAAATGACATGCATAGCTGGGCATTTCAAATAAAACTATAAACAATTTTGCAATACACATGAAAAATTTGGCATTCTGTTTACACTTTTATGTCCATTTAAGGTTCCTTTAATTATCAATATATCAAACTTACAGTATATCATGCTTAGTATATAATATATCAGTATTATAAAACGCACTGTTTAATATAAGAGAATAAGATTATAGTTAATCAGCGTTATTATATAGCGTAGCTAGATTATTAGCCATGTATAATGATCATAAAAAAACTGGTACTGGTCCCTACAGCCTGGGCCACTAAGTTACATTTGCCTCTTACTCTAAAAGTCCCCAGTACTACACAGTCTGCCCTTTCCCCACATTCTTATATCTCGCCTATCAGCCCTCACCTCCCTTACTCTCGGTCGGTATCTTCCCGACCTCTTAACCCCGCCAACGTACCCGGTTAATATTGCTTGGCTCCGGTGTTCGCTGCTATGGACGCTCCTCCATTAGCAACGAGGCCTTCCTGTGAGATTAGCTCTTACTGGTTATCATGAAATTAGCCTGTTCTGTGATTTGTCACGACCGACGTAGACCATGTGACAGAAGGAAAGGTTCACCACGGGCTTGCGCTGCACGCTGGGATATGTAGTCAACTAGGGATTAGCGTACTGTAAGAATGTTAGTATTAGTAATCATTGATAGTACTACAAATCACTCATTAAATCTTTGTTTTTTATTTTATTTACATATTTCTGCTTTAAGCATTCACGTTGCCGCACAATTAAACAGCATACCATGCATGTAAAAACTACATTATAATTTAAGGTACAGAGTGTGATAAACTGTATCCCAGAGAAAATGCATCTATTTCTACATTAACTGGGTGACAGTGGGTTGGACCATATCAAAAATAGGATATTCGGATTTATATTTTCGATTGCTCTTATGTTTTATGTATTGTATTAAATTTGCATTATAGGGGCATTAAACACTTAAATTGGCAATATAAAATGCAGAACACTGTTATATTCAACACAGCCGAGCCATTGGCTGCACACTCTAGTGACCTATTTATAACTGTCCCTAATAGGGCACAGCAGAAAAGGTAAACTAAGTTACAACTAGGGTTGCCAGCTGTGCGCTATAAAAATACCGGACAACCTATAGGTGACTGGACAGTGACACGGGTTGTAGCTGGGTTCACACAATGTCCCCACAAAAGCTCAAACTTAGGCCCCACCCTTGGTCCCACCACATATATTTTTCACAACTAAGCAGTCATTTTATCCCCTTAGTTGCCAGTAACACATGTACGTACTAGTGATGTGACCCCTTTGGCTACCAGAAGTAAACACCCAGCAATGATTGAACAAACCCCATGTTTGCCTAAAACACATATAATAGAAGATGCACAGTGTCACTTCTTTTTGAGCCATATTTCTAGGAGGCCCTTTACATTTAGCTGGCAGGGGTCTTTAAGTGTCCAGTATTTTTGTACAGATTATACTGAACAGCCTGCTAAAATACTGGACACCCTATTTGTATGGTTCAGGTCAACTATAATTACTCTAAAATTGATACAGACATAAAGGCTTTTAAATGTGGGGAATCTACTATTAAGTAATGGCAGACCTAGCACCTGTAGTTTCTTAGCTACACTGCACAATTAAATATGCTAATTAGTATGGCTGGTAACCCCAGAGGTAATCAGATGACATGACCCTGAGGCTCAGCCATAGCTCTGTAGATATTACCAGACCAAAGCAGTTCATGACATTTTAATAATCTATTCCCAACATATAAGCACTGGAAACTCAGGATTTATAATGGGAGTTTTGTAAGAACTTAAAGGGACAGTAAACACCTTGTAATTACAAGACATTTGTTACCATCCTACAGAATAACATATACAGTTCCAAATCAATGCACAATTTTCAGAGCTAATTACATGAAAAGGGACAAAATAAAGAATGAGTATATTCTAAAGTTGTTTTATTATGCATAATTAAACATCTTATGTTAAAACTACACTAATAACAGGCTAAACTGACAGTCATTGTATAATGTGATGCCTGGTTGTCATGGTGACAGTCTTAGGGGAGTGGCTTATGTGATGCAGCAGTTATGTCACAAAACCAACTGACAACACAAAGCAACCACCCTCATAACTGATGCTAACTTTACTAGAGTTACCAGACTGATCCTGCTGAGCTTCAGTAATCACTGACATGTAAATATTAGTTATCTAATATCTTTATTTCACAGCTAGCACATTACATTACAGCTTGGCTTTACTACTACAGCTGTGTATATGTGCTGGTGAGAAGAACAGTGACTACCTCCAACACAATGCAAATGGCATCCGGTGGGAGCTGCAGGTATGAACACCAATTACTATAGGTAGTGTTGCCATGATCACCCCAACTCAGTAACTGAATAATGCTAAGTCATCTTTTATACACTGTAAAATAATACAGATAAATTACAGAAGTAATAGCTTAAACTTTGTAGCTTCCTATGGGCACCAGTACTCTGAGACAAAACATAGCATACAAACCTTCTATAATAATAATCAATATTATCTTCATACCTTTATTTAAAAATAAATATAATTTATTAAATATAATATAATAAATATAATATTTATAAATATATTTTTTTTAACATATTATACCATTATAAGTATTATAGCTAAAACTGTAGGACACACCAATGCCTTTCTGGGCTTCCTCTACATATCTTTATAAGACTTGCAGCTGGCAGTAAAGGCTTTCAACCAGCTTTAAGGATGGTAAGAATTACTGCATCATTAGTCTGCAAATGCTCTAAAGCAAGGACTTCTAGTAAAGTCCTAGAATATAAACCCCACGGCATGGGTCTGCAATTTATATGCTGCACACTCACTCGTACTGGGACCCTCATTAAACACTGTACTGTAAGGTGCTGCATCTGATGCAGCTGTTTTTTTCTGCTGGACCCGGATGAAGAAAAGGCAACTGGGGATCTGAAATAAATTCAGATCAGACTGATGCGCATCTGGCCAGCAGTATTCGCGCTGACGGCAGATGTCCTCACGTTGCAAACCAACTGGTGTTGGGATCCTCATTAAACACTGTACTGTAAGGTGCAGAATCTGATGCAGCTGTTTGTTCTGCTTGACCCAGATGAAGAAAAGGCAACTGGTGATCCGAAATAAAATCAGATCAGACTGATGCGCATCTGGCCAGCAGTATACGCGCTGATGGCAGATGTCCTCACGCTGCAATCTCACTGGTGCTGGGACCCTCATTAAACACTGTACTGTAAGGTGCAGCATCTGATGCAGCTGTTTGTTCTGCTTGACCCAGATGAAGAAAAGGCAACTGGGGATCTGAAATAAATTCAGATCAGACTGATGCGCATCTGACCAGCAGTATACGCGCTGATGGCAGATGTCCTCACGCTGCAAACTCACTGGTGCTGGGACCCTCATTAAACACTGTACTGTAAGGTGCAGCATCTGATGCAGCTGTTTGTTCTGCTTGACCCAGATGAAGAAAAGGCAACTGGGGATCTGAAATAAATTCAGATCAGACTGATGCGCATCTGACCAGCTGTATACGCGCTGATGGCAGATGTCCTCACGCTGCAAACTCACTGGTGCTGGGACCCTCATTAAACACTGTACTGTAAGGTGCAGCATCTAATGCAGCTGTTTGTTCTGCTTGACCCAGATGAAGAAAAGACAACTGGCATTCTGAAATAAATTCAGATCAGACTGATGTGCATCTGGCCAGCTGTAAACGCGCTGATGGCAGATTTCCTTCAAGGATTTTTATATTACTAAACTGTAAGTATCTAAGGTAAGATTTTCTGAGATTAACAAGTTTGTAAGCTCTTTGAGCAAGACATCTCATTACCACACTCGATTGTAAATTCAGATCCTACTCCAAGAGCCCACAGACATGTGCAGTGAGGTCAGATAATTTCTCACATTTCTGTCACGCTTTTTCTTTACTTTCCCATTTCATAGAAATCTTTAGCTTTAATTTGGTTGTTTATGTTTAAAGTTTTCTGTACTTTTCAAGGCTTATTGATATAAAATATACAAATCATCTCTGTGACACTAGAACTTGAGTCATAACACCAACAATTAAGCATAATTACACTTACACTGCTATAACTTTAATAAACTGATGGCTTAAATCCATTCTTACTGCACATATCTGTCTAATGTAATAATGTTAAGGATTTTGGTGAAGAGAATACAATTATATGATTAATATGTTTGCACTTATATCCTCAATGCAATGCCTTGACGTAGAGAAACCAATAAGCACCTTGCAGCTGGTTTAAAATTTTATCTGAGAACTGCAGCAACCTGGAACAAGGACTACTGTTGGATTTTTGTAGCAGAGAGTCCTAGTGAAGCACAAGATTTGATAGGTCATGGAATGGTCCTGTATTTTATACCTCAGATTAGAAATTGAAAAAAAAAAAACTGCATTATAAGGTACAGTGTATCATGCACCTATGTTCTTGCATTGGATGAAAAATCCTTACAAGATGTGCATAGACTGATTCATATCTGGCAAGCAGTATAACGCAGACTGGAATACTCTATGGCAGTGGCAGGAAGATTGAAGACTAATGTTATGTCACATGTTGAGTGCAGTCTTACATCAGGGATTTCTTTTATTTCTCTACACTGTAAGTACCCAGAGGTAAGTTCTCCTAAAATACAAGATTATAAGCTCTTTGAGCAAAGCACTGAAACACTAGATTGTAAGCTCCTTGGAACAGGGTCTGCACTTACACCCATGGAAATCCTTTAGAGCAAGGACTCCCATTGTACCAAATAAATGTATTGTTGTTAATAGAGTGAGATAAACCCTCCATTTAATTAGTTCAGCAAGGAATAAATATACAATGTATAGAATATACAAATTATCCCACAGATTATTACTAATTCACAATGCATTTTAATATGGCACCCCTTATGCTCCTGTCAGTTTAAACCCGTAGTATAGCAAACTGTGAAATATATGAGGCTTAAATAACACAGCATCAACCATAGGCAGCCTGTTTCGCTACTTTGGGACTCTTTCTCACTCAAGTCATTATGGTTGATACTGATGTCCTCGAGCATTCCACCCTTTGCTACAGGGCTGCCCATTATATTGAAATGGATTTTGAATTGTAAGTGTTGCAATTTTGCACAGATAAGTATATTTATTTTTTGCTAGGATTAATACAATGGAGGAATGAGCCCCAAACGGGCCAAACAGGCTGTCTATGGTTGGCGCTGCTGTTCTGCTCAAGCATTAATTTCACGCTTTGTAAGTGTGGTTATGAAAATTAATGTAATCATCAGAAAAACTGGCATATAGCCGTAAACCTAAAATCAATGCTTGAGTCCAATAAAATAGCACCTACATCATACTGAAGAGCCCCAACAAGGGCGAAACAACCTGCCTATAGTGAAAAAACACATTACATTTGTAGTATAACAATATATTATTCCACTGCAAGACACCACTCTTTTTGTACTGGGTTTGTATGTAATAAGGCTTCCATATATCATAAGATTCAAGATTTTGCCTGATTTCCAAGTGCCCTTGACATAGTAAAAGTGTTCCTACCTAAAACTATTAAATGGCCAGATGTTCTGCACATATCTGCAATAAAGAATATTGGTTAATGATAGCAGCAACTGGATCACCTGAATCACTCAGCAGCAACTGGATCACCCTGGATCACCCGAAAACCCCTAGCAGTTATGTCCATGCTTAATTCAGTGCAGGCCTCCATTTACCAAGTTGCCTACAACCTAATCATACTGTAACACACCTAGTAAGAAGGCTTATTTACAGTATACTGAGAACTTGAAAAACAGCCATATTAAAACTTAGAAATCAGCTATTTAGTTATTTTAAATTGATCTTTTATCTGGTGTCAGATCAAAGTAATTGCCAAAGAAAAAGGATAACTACATTATTTGTTTACAAACTGAATAATAAAGTATGCATTTTTGCACATGTCTAGTAAATTCTTTGCCTTGATAAAAAAAATATAATGTTCTAATTCTTGAGAGCATTTATTGTTCTGACCGCAGTCCACTCTTTTAAATACTTAGGTATGTTGTTAGACCCCAATCTATCTTTTGGACTCCACATAGAAAAAATTGCCTCTAAACTTTATCCAAAACTAGGTGCCCTGTACAGAAACAAATCTTGCCTCAGCCCTACAGTAAAGGAAAAGATTGTACAGCAAATGCTGATGCCTATCTTGGATTATGGGGACATAGTATATGCACCTGCTCCGCAAACTCACCTTAATAAACTAAATACGTTATATAACTCGCTCTGCCGCTTTGTGCTACAATGTAACTACAGGACCCACCATTGTGACATGCTAAAAGAACTAAACTGGCTGTCGCTAGAATCCAGACGCACCCTCCATCTTTCCTGCCTTGTCTTTAAGAGCCTTTCTGGGAAGCTCCCACCCTACCTGAGCAGAATGCTCTCCCCTGCTATTCCCACCTCCTATAACCTCCGATCCAATAACAGCACATTATTTAGCTTGCCTCAATACAAAAGAGCGCCACAATTATGGAATGACCTCCCTCACACTTTAAAAACTTCCCCAAGCCTAAAATCCTTTAAGAGATCCCTCTATACATATCTCAAAACAGAATGCTCCTGTCATGGTTGATTAAATATTTCATACCTGCTCTATGTTAAATGTTTGCATATAATGTGTATTTTTATTATTGTTTTTGTATTTTATTGTACCCTATTGTATCAATGCAATGTTTTGTGATCCCAGGACATACTTGAAAACGAGAGAAATCTCAATGTATCCTTCCTGGTAAAATATTTTATAAATAAATAAATAAATAAATAAATAAATGTTTGCAGGTTACATCATATGGGACCTACTAAAGGGATATAAAACCTATTTTTGTTCTTTTCGGATTCAGATAGAATATTACAGGCAATTTTAAATGATTTTCCAATTTACACATATTATCAAATGTGCTTAATTCCCTTGATATACTTTGCTGAATTTACAAAACACATCAATATTTAAAAGTACAGTTACGCTCATAATAACACTATCTGATACAAAAATATTAAATAAAAATATTGCATTAAAAAGTTATAAGGGCTCAAAGATATGAGGTCTCAGGTGTTATATATATATATATATATATATATATATATATATATATATATATATATATATATATATATATATATATATATATAAAAAGCCTGCAAAGGGCTTTAACATAGAGATACATTCATACACATGCCTAAATATGTTTATGTATGTATATGTATGTATATATATATATATATATGTGTGTGTGTACATATGAATTTATATTTGTATGTACGTATTTACAGAATATAAACACTTAAATGCATATGCATATATATATATATATATATATATATATATATATATATATATATATATATATAGACATATATATATAAGTGCATAGGAGCCCTTTGCAGTTAAGTAGATGAAAACATGAAAAACATATTTATGCAATATTCATAAGTGTTTAACTGTGTATTTACTATATAAATCTCACATTCCAATGTTTTTGCACAATGGGGAATATGTTTTATGTATCTTTAAATAGATATTCCTATATATCTGTATATATCTAGACCTACTGTATATATAATCAAGTTTATATACATATATATATATATATGTATAAATATATAATTGTGCAAATATCCATCAGATTTACATTTAAATATCTCTTTAAGAATACATAGAACATATTATGCTATCCGCAGAACATTAGATTATGAAAGATGCAATATTATCTTCTTATGTTATGCTTTTAAATAACCGCCATTGTGTTTGTGTGACTTGTGGGTGCTAGGTATTTTTCAGCTACATTGAAGTCTATGGGGGGAATGCAATTTTGTATTCGCAACTTCTCAAAGTCTATTTTTTACTGTGACGTTATGAACATGAGAGAGCAAACTTTTTACTTTCAACTCGTAATATGAGCCTGAAACTCTGAGAGCAAAAAATAATTAAGCAGTCATTTTATCCCCTTGGTTGCCACTAACACATGTACAGATCAGTGATGTAACCCCCTTGGCTGCTAGAGGTAACCAACCCAGCAATGATTGACCACCCTCATTGTTGCCTGTAACACATATAATAGAAAATGCACATTGTAACTTCTTTTTGAGCCATATTTCGAATGCATAAAGGCCTAGAAGGTCCTTTACATTTAGCTGACAGGGGTCTTTAAAAAAACTGGAGATTTAAGTGTCCAGTATTTTTGTACAGATTTTACTGGACAGCCTGTTAAAATACTGGACTGTCCGGTTGAATACTGGACACTTGGCAACCCTAGTTACAACATGGCATGTTGTTTTATTGACACTAAAACTTTACACTTATTTTGTCAATATTTAAACAGGTAATTAAACTTTAAAAATGAGTGCTATTCTCAGACTAATCTTTTCTTTGAATGCATCATTCTATCTAGCATTTGTTTAGTGTTTAATGTCCCTTTAAATGGATGCATTTTATTTGTGCAACAATTTAGTGTTTCTATGAGGACTGCCGTTACCGTACAGGAAAACATTTACAATCTGCATGTTTGCTTCATACATATTTTAAATGCAACTTTCCCTGTACTTGCAGCCTCCAGAGTAGGGTTGCCACCTTTTTTTGGTAAAAAAAATATACTTGCCATGCTAATTAGTAAATGCATAAATAATATGTAGCATAACTCAGAAACTAAAGCCAATAAGACTGATTTAAACCCTTTGTAACTGCCCCCATATGCCGGCTATCTGGGGGCAACGGCAACAAGACAATGCTTTTCCTTCCTGCCTCACTGCTGCCTGTTGCAAAGGGGTGAAACCATTTTTTAACAATTAGACATCAACACACTTAGAAACAGTTTCACCATACAATTTCATCTTTTTTAATTTTTTTTATTTACATTGACCTGAATCTTAAAGTGATGGTAAATCCAAGCGTTTAACCCCTTCCCGACATTAGGCCTTTCTGCTTCGGGCTTTAGCCCCCATTAGGACGACATGGAACATCCTAGCAGTTTGGCTGTACTAAAGCCAACCACGCTTCCTGAATGGGATGGTGGCCTGGCGTCAAAAGCACTCCCCCGTGACCCGATCCCATCATTGAAATCTTGGGATCGCATGCACAATCACGTGATTTCAATTTGTTTTCATCGGAACGTTGCTCCGATGAAGACAAACTAGACCCGCCATGAAAGGGTTAACAACCGCTAGTATTTAAAGATAAACTGTAATTTTAACCCCTTAATGACCGGACCATTTTTCAATTTTCTTACCCTTAATGACAATGGCTATTTTTACATTTCTGAAGTGTTTGTGTTTAGCTGTAATTTTCCTCTTACTCATTTACTGTACCCACACATATTATATACCGTTTTTCTCGCCATTAAATGGACTTTCTAAAGATAACATTATTTTCATCATATATTATAATTTACTATAAAAAAAAATATAAAATATGAGGAAAAAATCACACTTTTTCTAACTTTGACCCCAAAAATTTGTTATACATCTACGACCACCAAAAAACACCCATGCTAAATAGTTTCTAAATTTTGTCCTGAGTTTAGAAATACCCAATGTTTACATGATCTTTGCTTTTTTTGCAAGTTATAGGGCAATAAATACAAGTAGCACTTTGCTATTTCCAAACCACTTTTTTTTAAAATTAGCGCTAGTTACATTGGAACACTGATATCTGTCCGTAATCTCTGAATATCCCTTGACATGTATATATTTTTTTTTAGAAGACAACCCAAAGTATTGATTTATGCCCATTTTGGTATATTTCATGCCACCATTTCACTGCCAAATGCGAGCAAATAAAAAAAATCGTTCACTTTTTCACAAATTTTGTCACAAACTTTAGGTTTCTCACTGAAATTATTTACAAACAGTTTGTGCAATTATGGCACAAATGGTTGTAAATGCTTCTCTGGGATCCTCTTTGTTCAGAAATACCAGACTTATATGGCTTTGGCATTGCTTTTTGGTAATTAGAAGGCCACTAAATGCCGCTGTGCACCACACGTGTATTATGCCCAGTAGTGAAGGGGTTAATTAGGGAGCTTGTAGAGACCTTGAAGGGTTAATTTTAGCTTTAGTTTAGTGTAGTAGACAACCCAAAGTATTGATCTAAGCCCATTTTGGTACATTTCATGCCACCATTTCACCGCCAAATGCGAGCAAATAAAAAAAAAGTTACATTTTTCACAAACTTTAGGTTTCTCACTGCAATTATTTACAAACAGCTTGTGCAATTATGTCACAAATGGTTGTAAATGCTTCTCTGGGATCTCTTTTGTTCAGAAATAGCAGGCATATATGGCTTTGGCGTTGCTTTTTGGCAATTAGGAGGCCACTAAATGCTGCTGCGCACCACACTTGTATTATGCCCAGCAGTTAAGGGGTTAATTAGGTAGCTTGTAGAGAGTTTGCAGGGTTAATTTTAGCTTTAGTGTAGAGATCAGCCTCCCACCTGACACATCCCACCCGCTGATCCCTCCCAAACAGCTCTCTTCCCTCCCCCACCCCACAATTGTCCCCGCCATCTTAAGTACTGGCAGAAAGTCTGCCAGTACTAAAATAAAAGGTGTTTTTTATTTATTTATTTTTTTTTTTAATTATTAATCTGTGATGGACCCCTGCCTTAGCCCCCAACCTCCCTGATCCCCCCCAAACAGCTCTCTAACCCTCCCAACCTACCTATTTGCCACCATCTTGGGTACTGGCAGCTGTCTGCCAGTACCCAGTTTTCCCCAAAAAAGAAAGGTTTTATTTTTTTTATTTTTTTGCTAAACACAGCTTTTTCTGTAGTGTAGCTGCCCCCCCCCAATAACCCCATCCCCCTACCCTAGCAGATCCTATTATTTTAAGAAAAAAAAAACGTTTTCTGCCACCCCCTCTCTCTTCTCTAATAATTGGTGTCAGTGGTTGCTGCGCGCGCGCGCGCGCACATACACACATGCACGCGTGCGCGCCCCCGCAGGCCCCCCTCTGCACGCTCCCAGCATCCGGCGTGCACAAAGCACTTGCAGGAACCGGATGCCGGGGAGCGATGGGCCGCCCACCCGCCTCCCCTGTAAGCTCCCACCCACCAACGAACGGCACCATCGCTACCGGTGCAGAGAGGGCCACAGAGTGGCTCTCTCTGCATTGGATGCTTTTCAAAGGGTATTGCAGGATGCCTCAATATCGAGGCATCACTGCAATACCCTGAGAGCTGCTGGAAGCGATTGCGATCGCTTCCAGCACTCTCTTAGACAACTGACGTACCAGGTACGTCCATTGTCACTAACTGACAGTTTTTGCAGGACGTACCTGGTACGTCAGTTGTCACTAAGGGGTTAATTATGACTTACTAAATAAAAGTGTGCTGAACTCACCCTTTCTGTGCTGCAGTAGATGGCTAAAGTCAGCAGCTAATGCCGCCCACAGCACTGCGCTCTTTACTAATGAGGTGAAGTTTTCACCTCTAAACCAATTGCTGTGCTACGGTGTCAGTTGACATGCACGGCTATTGGTTTAGAGGTGGAAGCGTCACCTCACTGAAGAAGAACGTTGTGCCGTGGGCACTTCTGTTATCACATGTGCTTCATTCTTTTGGTATCCTTTGATAAAAGGAGCAGTAATGCACTACAGGGAGTGTAATGAAGACACTGGTTGAGCCAAAAACGAGGCATATATGTGCTGCCACCATTCAGCTGATAGCTTCCAGTAGTGCATTTCTGCTTCTTAATCTACCTACCAAAATACACAATATAAGTAAATTTAGTAATTGTACCCTCCTATTAGTTGCCAGTTATACAAAGATCAGAAGTTTTAACCCCCTTTGGTGTTCTTTCTAAAAAAAAAAAAAAAAAAAATATGGCCAAGTCACCAATTCTACCTAAACAACACTGCACTCATCAATCAGTTGTTTTATAGTTAGCAAATAGAACACTTTAGTAAAATGTATTAATATACTAGATTTTATAAAAATACATGATTGTGATACACATAAGTACATAACAAACTGAAATCTGATATGCTATTGGACCTAAAAGCAACTATTTAGTGAATCTCTCCTATCAAAAACTATTAAATGCTGGATGAGATTAACCCAAGGGTTAAGTGAAAGGTAAAAATAACAATCTATTGAAGTGACATATAGAGTGTAGGAAGGCAAGTTATAAAAATATGTGTTGATGCACCTATAGAAATTAAGAAGCTCTGCATAAATCCAGTACACTGATATTCAATATCTTGTGTTTCTGGACAATTATTATAGTTTGCTTAAAAGCATGGGTGCTACAGATGTAGCCCCCCTGAAGTAGAACACTGAAGAGGTTGCTGCAAAAAAATAATAATACCGGCCATAAGATTGCCGGTACAAACACATTACCGGCATCAGCTGTTCACAGCAAGATACCGGCCAGGTGGGAACCCTACTCTAGAGTGTACCCAGCCCTTCATTTTCAAAACTTGTCTCTGGGGGCTAAAGTAAGAGGCTCTAATGCCCAAGCGATTATTATTATTGACAGTTTGGACCTGAATGCTTATTGTCTTGTGGGAGAGAGCCATATTGGCTGCTATTTATTATTATTATTATGTTTCCATCCAGACAGGAAACCTGGCCTTCAAAGATCACAGGAGAGAGAGGCAGCATTTATGACCTGCTTTTACCAGCTCTGGCTTCTCACAACCAATTGTGCAGTTGCAGGGGTTGTCAGACACCCTAGATGCATCAATATAAGGGAATTTAACTCTGCTGAACTTGTGGTTGCAGGCTTGCTTGAGCACACCCGTTACCTTGACTGCACCACAATTAGCTGCAAGTGTTTGGAGTTATATGTCAGAGTAAATGCATTGCAGCCCGATGTAGTATACAGGGGTTAGCAATAGTTATCACTTTGTTTAGGTACAACATTCAATCTTTTAATTTGTGTACCTTTCATGTCAACACCATTTTTTTATTTAAAGGACCATTAAACTTGACATTTCAGCAATACATACAATGTTTCATTATTGCAAGTGCAACATTATTGCAATCTACATTCATTATTTTGCTGTAAATTAAAGAGATAGTAAACTCAAAAAAAATCTTTTTCTTTTTTAAAACTTCTTTAAATATATTTTATGTTTGTAATAGGAACCTATTAATGATTTTTTTTTCTGTAATTTCTAACTAACATTTAGTAATCTGCCAAACCCATTATTTACCTTGCTATGCTGGTCCAGTTGCGATGTTCTACCTAGGTAGAAATATCATGGCGTCCTGCATGTGCATTGTAAGCCTTCTTTTGCCAACGCATGCGCATATTAGCTCCTCTCCATCCTATCTTCGGAAGCGCGTCACTATCCAAGTGCCGGATAGAGAGCGGACATGAGGATGATAACGTCAATGTCGGGGGGCGTGGCGGATCAGCGTGCAGGAGTCTAGCAGTCATCGGAAGGAACAGATGAAGGAGCATCATCATATTTGATAATATGAATCTAGATAAGTATCCAAACTTCCTCTAGACTAACGAGCATATAGTTATATTAAAACAAGGCAAAGGGCTGTTTTGACCGAGTGCACATGCGACTCCAATACATTACTAGTGCGCATGCGATGTCCCATATAACTCAGTAAAATTAATATTCATAACAAGTGGGCGAAACTCATTTGTGATTGGCTGGGGCACATTTAATCTTTTTGCATATGTTCTGCCTACAAATATGGGCGGTCTTTGTCACTTGTTTTATGCAAAAATAAAAGTTATTTTTCCGTGGTTGTCAGCTTCATTCAAAGTGCAAAGTAGGCAGATTTTATTACATTCATATAAGAAATTATAATTATGTGTTTTATTAATGTATGGTTTGTCACAGATTTCTAACCCTTTAAATCTAAAATTTGTGCTTGTTTTACTTTCACCCAGGGAGGTTTGGGATAATAGTTTTAAGCAATTTATGCAAGCATTGTTTACTTTACCCTGCCTCCTAAGATTCTCAGCAGTTTGTAAAGGGTGGATTATCAGTATTGAATCAACAAATCATGTTAGGCGAATCATTCTTTGCAATAGTAATTAAGTTGAATCAGTGCTAAACCACCTTAAGGGAAGAAATAAGGGCAGGCTTCCACAATCTCTCTCTCAATTGCACATGTGCAAACAATGTTTGGGCTATATCTGAATATTAGTTTGTGATTGGTTTGCAGGGATTCTTTTGTTCTGGGGGACAGGGAAATCAGTGGAATTAACAAACATAAAACAGTTTAGTCATTTGACAAAACAAAGCTGCAGTTTTCATTGTAAAATTATTCTCAGAAATGAAGGTTCAAAATTATGTAGTTTACAATTTGTGTTTAGGTCTCCTTTAATATGAATTTTTGTGTTTAGTGGTCCTTTAATATGAAATCTAGGAATACTTAACCCCTTAGTGACCAGACCATTTTTAAGTTTTCTTACCGTTAAGGACTAGGGCTGTTTTTACATTTCTGGGGGTCGATCCGATAAAAATCGTCGCCCGCAAAAGCCGACGACGCCAATATTTACGCTGGTTTGGTATCACATATACGGCGTAACCTAGAAGTTACGCGGGTATATTTCTGCCGTCGCCCGTAGTTTTTTGGGCCATAGGCAGGTATACCAAACCAGCACAGTTTGGTATCCAATATACAGCGTAAGGACTTACGTGGCGAAAATGGAGAAATCTTACTCCATTTTCACCTCGCCACAAAAAGCAGCCGTAAGAAGCCTTACGCTGACTATTGGAGCCCCGTAACTCCCTAAACTAGCTAGAAAATAAACCTAACACCTAAGGCATGCGCAATGTCTATCTACCCGTCACCCGCGATCTGCTAAATAAAACCTAACACCTAACGCATGCGCAATGTCTATCTACCTGTCAACCGCGATCCCCCCCCGAAATCCCTAATAAAGTTATTAACCCCTAAACCGCCGCTCCCGGACCCCGCCGCAATCTACATAAACTAACCCCCTACTGTGAGCCCCTAAAACCGCCGCCATCTACCTTATCTATCCCCTAATCTGACCCCTTACACCGCCGCCACCTATATAAAAATTATTAACCCCTAATCTAATCCCCCTATATACCGCCGCCAGCTATATTAATATTATTAACCCCTAATGTAAGCCCCTTACACCGCCGCCATCTCTATTAAAATTATTAACCCCTAATTTAATCTACCTACCCCGCCGCCAGCTATATTATCTATATTAACCCTAATTATATTAGGGTTAATATAGTTAATATAGTTACTATAGTATTTATATTAACTATATTAACTCTATCTAACCCTAACACCCCTAACTAAATTTATATTAAATTAATCTAATTCATATTATAAACTAAAATATTCCTAATTAAATCTAAATACTTACCTATAAAATAAACCCTAAGATAGCTACAATATAATTAATAATTACATTGTAGCTATGTTAGGGTTAATATTTATTTTACAGGTAAATTGTTAATTATTTTAACTAGGTATAATAGCTATTAAATAGTTATTAACTATTTAATATCTACCTAGTTAAAATAATTACCCAATTACCTGTAAAATAAATCCTAACCTAAGTTACAAATACACCTACACTATCAATAAATTAAATAAACTACAAATATCTATCTAAAAATACAATTAAATTAACTAAACTAAATTACAAGAAAAACCAAACACTAAATTACAAAAAATAAAAAAAAGATTACAAGATTTTTAAGCTAATTACACCTATTCTAAGCCCCCTAATAAAATAATAAAGCCCCCCAAAATAAAAAAAATTCCCTGCCCTATTCTAAATTAAAAAAAGTTCAAAGCTCTTTACCTTACCAGCCCTTAAAAGGGCCTTTTGTGGGGCATGCCCCAAAGAATTCAGCTCTTTTGCATTTAAAAACATATACAATACCCCCCCCCATTACAACCCACCACCCACATACCCCTATTCTAAACCCACCCAAACACCCCTTAAAAAAGCCTAACACTACCCCCCTGAAGATCTCCCTACCTTGTCTTCACCACACCGGGCCGAACTCCTCATCCGATCCGGGCGATGTCTTGCTCCAAGCGGCAAAGAAGAATTCTTCCTCCGGCGATGTCTTCCTCCAAGCGGCAAAGAAGAATTCTTCCTCCCGGCGACGTCTTCCTCCAAGCGGCAGCAAAGTCTTCTTCCTTCTGGCAGCATCTTCCATGAAGCGGCATCTTCAATCTTCTTTCTTCGCTCCGCCACCGCGGAGCATCCATCCCGGCCGACGACTGAACGACGAATGAGGTACCTTTAAATGACGTCATCCAAGATGGCGTCCGCCGAATTCCGATTGGCTGATAGGATTCTATCAGCCAATCGGAATTAAGTTAGAAAAATCTGATTGGCTGATTGAATCAGCCAATCAGATTCAAGTTCAATCCGATTGGCTGAAACAATCAGCCAAGCCAATCAGATTGAACTTGAATCTGATTGGCTGATTCAATCAGCCAATCAGATTTTTCTAACTTAATTCCAATAGGATTCTATCAGCCAATCGGAATTCGACGGACGCCATCTTGGATGACGTCATTTAAAGGAACCTCATTTGTCGGGAAGTCGTCGTGCCGGAAGGATGCTCCGCGGCGGAGGAGCGAAGTAAGAAGATTGAAGATGCCGATTTGCTTGAAGACGTCGCCGATGGAAGAAGACTCTCTGCCGCTTGCTTCAAGACATCGCCCGGATGGAAGGAGACTTCACTGCCGCTTGCTGGAACACATCGCCTGGATCGGATCAGGAGTTCTGCCCGGCGGGGTGAATACAAGGTAGGGAGATCTTCAGGGGGGGGTAGTGTTAGGTTTATTTAAGGGGGGTTTGGGTTAGATTAGGGGTATGTGGGTGGTGGGTGGTAATGTTGGGGGGTGGTATTTTGTTTTTTTTTGCAGGCAAAAGAGCAGTTTTCTTTGGGGCATGCCCCCACAAAAGGCCCTTTTAAGGGCTGGTAAGGTAAAAGAGCTTTGAACTTGTTTTAATTTAGAATAGGGTAGGGAATTTTTTTATTTTGGGGGGCTTTATTATTTTATTAGGGGGCTTAGAATAGGTGTAATTAGCTTAAAAATCTTGTAATCTTTTTTTTTTTTTTTTGTAATTTAGTTTAGTTTATTTAATTGTATTTTTAGATAGATATTTGTAGTTTATTTAATTTATTGATAGTGTAGGTGTATTTGTAACTTAGGTTAGGATTTATTTTACAGGTAATTGGGTAATTATTTTAACTAGGTAGCTATTAAATAGTTAATAACTATTTAATAGCTATTATACCTAGTTAAAATACTTAACAATTTACCTGTAAAATAAATATAAACCCTAACATAGCTATAATGTAATTATTAATTACATTGTAGCTATCTTAGGGTTTATTTTATAGGTAAGTATTTAGATTTAAATAGGAATATTTTAATTAATAATATTAATATTAGATTTATTTTAATAAGAGTTTAGTTAGGATGTTAGAGTTAGATAGGGTTATTATAGGATAGTGAGGGGGGATAGCGGATAGAGGGTTAGACGTGTCGGGCTATGTTAGGGAGGCGTGTTAGACAGTGCGGGTGATTTAGACTTTAGTCAGGTTTTGTAGGCGCCGGCAGTTTCTAACGTGCCGCAAGTCATTGGTGACGCCAGAAATTTGTACTTGCGCAGATTTCTGGACATCGCTGGTTTATCAGACTTATGGCACGTTAGCATCTGACGGCGACATATATGGGATAGCTCGAGTTGCGAGCTGAAACTGCGGGCGACGCGGGTTCCCTTGCTTGCGCCGCAAACTGCGATGTATATCGGATCGCGCCCCTGGTGTGTGTGTATTTAGCCCAGAGGCAAAACTTTTTTTTTCATTTTCTGCAATGAGATTTTTTTAGTGAAAATTTTTCTGCAGCGTCTGAGGAGCCAGTGTTGCTGCGTTCTTTGCCCTTAGTGTGCATGAGGACAGGTTCATGTACAGCCACGATGTCTGCTGTACGTTCCCACAGTGTCAGTCTGCCTGGGAACCTACTCTACTGTATTGCTGGGGTCTATATCCTTTTTTTGGAGGGGCTGCTGCTCCATGCTTATACTGCTGATGTATACTATATGCTTAGAAATAACTATATATATATATATATATATATATATATATATATATATATATATATATACACACACACACATATACATACACACACACATATATATATATATATACACATATACACACACATATATATATATATTCAAAAATAGAGCACACTCCCACCTAAAAAACGACTACCAGGGTGCAGGCAAGTATATTCATAAAATAGAACAGACGCATGCACTCGCTGGATTTGTGCATAATAAGTGCTTTAATGGCACATCAAAACCAGAAACGTTTTCGGGGATCAATCACCCCTTTATCAACTTTGGTCTGATGAAGGGGTGATTGATCCCCGAAACGTTACTGGTTTGATGTGCCATTAAAGCACTTATTCTGCACAAATCCAGCGAGTGCATGCGTATGTTCTATTTTAAATAAAATATATATATATATATATATATATATATATATATATATATATATATATATATATTTTCCATGCACAGTGACAGCACCACAGACAAACTTTTTCTTTAAAGGTAAAAAATTCTCTTTATTTGGATAACACAACCTTAAAAAAGCGACGTTTCGGACCTACATAGTCCTTAATCATGCATAGTTAAAAACAGTTTAAACAGACATTTAAAAAGGGTATCTGGACCAATCAGGTTTCAACTTTCAGTGCTAATTGGATTAACTCATACCTGTCCAGGTATTCCAAAATTCCTTTCATTAGTGACCTCTAGTGGTACCAGAATATATATCATGCTAATAATTATAAAAACAAATACAAATCATAATCCCTATTCAGACCATAAGGGTGTAATGTATTTAAGCGCTTGATCCGCCATACTTCTTTTTGTTTCAGTTTTAGTTCCCTATTACCCCCTCTTCTATGAATGGGGATATGGTCTATTACATGGAAACGAAGCTGGCTAACTGTATGTCCCATAAGTGTGAAATGTGCAGATACTGGAAGTGACATGTCTTTAGATTTAATGGAAGCTTTAAGTTGACTAAATCTATCCCTGGCGGCCTGTGTGGTCTCGCCAATATAGCAAAGCCCACATGGGCATTTAAGTAAGTAAATTACATAATTAGTCTGGCATGTATATAATCCATTGATTGTATATTGTTTCCTTTTATCATTTTGTGCTAGGAATTTTCCTTTTATGATAGAATTGCATTGAGCACAATGTAGACAAGGGTAACACCCCTTATTAGGTGTGGTCAAATAATTAGTACTAGATGGTTTAATAGTGCCAACATCTGCTTTAACAATGTTATCCCTAAGGTTTTTTACCCGTCTATATGATGGCATAGGAGGCAATTTAAAGGATTCTACTTCTGGATTGTATTTAAACAATAAATGCCAATGCTTTCTCACAATTTTAAAGACATTATTACTGTATTCCATAGCAAGAACTAATCTATTTGAATCATTCCTCTTTTTACCTTGTTTTTTATCCAATTCCTCAATACTCCTAGCAATGGTCTCTTTTGGGTTTCCTCTTTGAATAAATTTATTGCCCATAGATCTTAATCTTTCTGGCAATATCTCTTGATCCTTTACTATCCTTTTTATAAGAAGTAACTGACTCCTGGGTATAGAATTAAATACAGTATCTGGGTGAAAGCTTTCATATCTTAGCAAGGTATTTCTATTGGTTTAGTGTAAAGATCAGTAATTAATCCAGTACCTTGCTTATATACAGTAGTGTCTAAGAAGTTGACCTGTTGTGCAGAATATGTAAGCATAAATCTAATGCCTGCCATTGAGGCATTGATATCCTCAACAAACTGTAATAAGGACTCCAATGAGCCCCCCCCCCATATGCCAAAAATATCATCTATATATCTTAGCCACAGCTTACAAGAGCTGATGAATGGCTGATTACTATAAACAAATTTGTTCTCAAAGCCACTCATGAACAAATTGGCATATGTGGGGGCTACATTGGAGCCCATAGCTGTTCCCCGTTTTTGCATGTAATATGTGTCTTGGAAGAGAAAGTAATTGCAGTATAGTACAAGCCTTAACATGTCATCAACAAAATCAATTTGTGGTAAATTATATAATCTGCTGTCATTCAAAAAACTCTTTATAGTTGTTAGACCAGCCTCATGGGGGATAGAAGTATAGAGATTTACTACATCAAGTGAAAAAATTAAACATGTTTCCTCTATTTTGACCCTTGCAAGTTTTGTCAAAAACTCATTTGTATCTTTAATAAAGGATTTTTGTTGTTTAACCAAAGGAAAAAGAATTTTATCTAAGAAGATGGAAACATTAGAAAATACAGAATCAGTGCAAGCCACAATGGTGCGTCCTGGTGGCAGGGAAAGGTTTTTATGCACTTTGGGCAATGTGTAAAAGACTGGTGTTATAAGATGTTTTTTATACAGAAAATCATAAGTTTGTTTGGAAATTATATTATATCTCAAAGCCCTATCCAAAATAGTTTTGAGCTCTTTTTGTATCTCTGTTAGGGGATTATGATCCAATATCTCATATACCCCCCATCCGAAAGTTGTTGTAAAATTTCTTGGGTATAGTATTCAGTATCTAATACCACTATAGCTCCGCCTTTATCGGCATTTTTTATAGTGATATCTTTGTTATTTTTCAAAGTGGATATAGCCTCACACTCCCCTTTAGTTAAATTATGGTGTTTAATGTATGGGTTTAAACTTGTTTTTTTCATTAGAGTAGCAACATCTTGTACAAATTTAATAAATGTTTCTACACCAGAATTACTTGTAGTGGGTATAAATGAAGATTTTTTGTGCAAATTCAACATTTTCAAATTAAAACATTCAGTTTTATTGCGTCTTTCTCACCCAAATTTACTGTATTACTACCACCATACATTGCTTTTAACCTTAACATCCTGAAAAATGTATAGAGATCTTTATCAATCTCAAATTCATCACAGTCTTTTACAGGGCAAAAAGAAAGTCATTTCATCAGAAGACTATGTTCAGTATCGGTTAGCTTGTATTTGGAGATATTAATGACTACATTTTCTTCATCAGGCATAAGGGGATTAACATTAGGCAGTTCATTTACCTTGGCTTTTACTTTCTCATACCCCGCCGATATCTCCCTCCTCTCTGCTGTCTCTGCGGCTGTCGTTGCTGATTCCAGGAGCTGCGCGTACTCACCTGCTGCTCTTTTGTGTCGGCGGTGTTTCCGCCCTCCCCTCCGGTGTCTCCTTCCGAACCGGAGTCTAAAAAAAAAAAAAAAACTATCTCCGGACGATGACCCCTCTGCCCTGTCCTGGTCGATCGTTGTTCTTTGCATTCTCCTCCAGCACGGGCTTTCACGTGATCTTGACGTATGGTCATGTGACCAATGGTATACTCAGTGATTAGCGTAATCCAGCTCATCTCTTACGAACTTGGTTCTCTTTCTCTCCTCAAGATCCAGGCGATATTGCTCCAACAATGTATCCACTTCATCTTTGGTGGTCTTTAACATTTCTAAGGTAAACTTTGTTTCCATTGATCGTTGTTTCCAATACAATTTCTTTCTGTTTATCAATTTCTAACTGCAAACATTCCACAGTCAGGACAATTAGATTGAATGAGCATTTGTTTAGTATGCTCTCAAACTTGCTTTTATACAGCTCATGGTTAGCCAGAATGGTGGGTCTTAGTTTAACCCTTAAGCCCCTAGGGATCCTTTTTATCCGGTAATACTCTGCAAGTGTAATAGAGTGTAACTCCAGTGATATTAATTTTCTTTTTGTTCTCTCATACTTTTTTAATATCCACTTCAGCAGTGTTTCTTAAAAAGTTCCTTGATCCCAGGGCTAGAGAAGTGATGCGTGCTGCATCAATATCCGAATAGGAGAAAGTAGAAGGTTATTTATCCCCCATTGTAATTTCACTCACTGGAGGTGCTCGTAACTCCGCTGATTCCATAAACAAAAAGAGAGCAATTGGAGTCCAGCACCATAAATTGTAAGTAGTTTCCAAGCTGTGTGCTTGCCACTATGGAGTATCAGCAAAACCCCCCAGTATACATACATATAAACACACACTTTCAATATACACACACATAAATATATACACACATATATATATTTATACATATACACAGACATATATATATATATAAACACACACATATATACAGATATATATATATATATATATATATATATATATATACACACACACACACACATACATATTAACACACACATATATATATATATATATATATATATATACACATACACATATACACACACATACAAATATTAACATATACACAGGGATAACTTCTTGTCACAATTAATAGAGGAGCCAACTAGGAGTAAAGCTATATTGGATTTAGTGCTATCAAACAATACAGATATAATATCAAACATAGAAGTTAAAGAACATTTGGGTAACAGTGATCATAACATGGTCACATTTGAAATCTATTTTCAAATGCAGTGTTTTAAAGGCTTAACTAAGACTTTTAATTTCAAGAAAGCAAAATTCAACGATTTAAAGAAATTAAATAATATAAATTGGGACAATGTATTTTCTGATAAAAATACAGAGAATAAATGGATAATATTTAAAAATGTGTTAAATAAATATACATATCAACACATACCATATGGTTATAAAAATAAAAATAAAAAAACAAAGCCGTTATGGCTAAATAAAAATGTGTTAAGAGAAATTAGGAAAAAACGTAGGGCATTTAAATTATTAAAAGAAAATAGTACAGACTCAGCATACAAGATTTATAAGGAATGTAACAAAGCATGCAAAAAAGCAATCAAATTAGCCAAAATTGAAAATGAAAAATTAATTGCCAAGGATTCTAAGTCTAACCCTAAAAGGTTCTTTAAGTACATAAATAGCAAAAAATCTAAGAAGGATAATATAGGTAAATTAAAATGCGTGGAGGGTAGCATGATAAATAATGACAGGGAGAAGGCTGAGGTACTAAACCAGTTTTTTTTCTTCAGTATACACAAGAGAGTAACCATTGAATGATACTTTGGAACAGAATAGAACATGCCAGTCCATACCACTAACTGGGTTTTGTTTAGAGGATATCAGGAAAAAACTGGAAAATATTAAGGTAAATAAAACTCCAGGCCCAGATGGAATACACCCAAGGGTGTTAAGGGAATTTAGCACTGTTATAGACAAACCTTTACTCTTAATTTTTCAAGACTCATTATCCTCAGGCATGGTACCCCAGGATTGGCGTAAAGCTGATGTGGTGCCACTCTTCAAAAAGGGAAGCAGGGATGATCCAGGAAGCTATAGACCAGTTAGTCTGACATCAATAGTGGGGAAGATATTTGAAGGGATTATAAAGGATTATATTGATGAGCATATTCGTGTAAACAAGATTATGAGTTCTAATCAGCATGGCTTTAGGAGAAATAGATCATGTCAAACTAATCTAATTAGATTCTACGAGGAAGTAAGTAAAAATATAGATAAAGGGGAATCAGTTGATGTGATATACTTAGATTTTGCAAAGGCATTTGATACAGTGCCACATGAGATATTAATGCACAAAATTAAGGGACTGGGAATAGCTGAAAATGTTAGCTCATGGATAAATAACTGGATAAAAGATAGGGAGCAACGAGTAGTAGTAAATGGATCATACTCAGATTGGACAAAGGTAATCAGTGGCATCCCCCAGGGATCAGTACTGGGCCCTGTTCTTTTTAATATTTTTATAAATGACTTGAAGCAAGGATTAAATAGCGACATCTCTATTTTTGCAGATGATACTAAGTTAAGTAAGGTCATAAGGTCAGAGCAGGACAAACTCTCTTTACAAAGGGATTTGCTAAAATTAGAACTATGGGCAAGTGAATGGAAAATGAGATTTAATACGGAAAAATGCAAGGTTCTACATTTTGGAAGTAAAAATAAGCAGGCTACGTATTTTTTAAATGGGACAAGACTTAGCCAAACACAGGAGGAAAGGGATTTGGGAGTAGTAATAGATAACAAGCTAAAGATGGGTGCACAATGCAGGGCAGCGGCTTCAAAGGCTAATAAGATACTAGCATGTATTAAAAGAGGCATTGATTTAAGGGAAGAAAGCATAATTCTGTCATTATATAAAGCCCTGGTAAGACCTCACCTTGAGTTTGGAATGCAGTTCTGGGGACCAATTGCTAAAAAAGATATTGCAGAACTAGAAAAAGTTCAGAGAAGGGCCACAAAGCTAATAAGGGGATTGGAGAAATTAACCTATGAGGAGAGGCTAGCCAAACTGGGTCTGTTTTCTTTAGAAAAAAGGCGCTTGAGAGGTGACATGATTACTTTATATAAATATATTCAAGGCCCATATACAGAGATGGCAGAAGCTCTGTTTATTCCAAGAAAATTGTTTCTGACAAGAGGTCATAATTTAAGGTTGGAGGAAAGGAGATTTAATCTCCTGCAACGGAAACGTTTTTTCACTGTAAGAGCAATAAAATTGTGGAACTCATTACCAAAGGAGGTAGTGAATGCCAATACCATAGATACATTTAAAAATAGTCTGGATAAATTTCTGTATATAAACAAAATTCATGGATATGATTGCTAGTATTAAATGGGTCACATTTTAATGGGGTTGTTTAAGCTTAACTGGAGCTTTTTTTAAGTATTTTAGATTTGTATAGGTTGAACTCGATGGACTTCAGTCTTTTTTCAACCTTATCTACTATGTTACTATGTTACACACATTAACACACACACACACACACACACACATGTATACATACACACACTCACATACATATTAACACACATTTATTAAAAAACTAAATCTGGCTCCTAAGTATATTGGTTGGCTCCTAGAATACATTTGTTAAGCCCTGACTTACCTTTTCTGAAATGTGCTGTTACCCTGTACCGCACTGAAGTTCAGGAAGGGGGTGGAAATTGAAAAGAGAGGAATGTAGTAAATATTTACACTGAGAGAACAGAACAGTGACACCTGCAGGTAGAAATTAAAAGTGCAGGCAACTTTTAAAATATTTTTTTTTAACAGTCATGGCCGGTCTTTCTGCAGCCAGTTTCTGCGATGAGATTGCACATAGCACAGTGTTCTGCCTTGGGGGTGTTTAGCTGTAATTTTCCTCTTACTCATTTACTGTACCCACATTTATTATATACAGTTTTTCTCGCCATTAAATGGACTTTCCAAAGAGACTATTATTTTCATCATATCATAAAATTTACTATAAAAAAATTATAAAATATGATGAAAAAATTGAAACACACACATTTTTTCTAAATTTGACTACTAAAATCTGTTACACATCTACAACCACCTAAAAACACCCATGCTAAATAGTTTTTAAATTTTGTCCTGAGTTTAGAAATACCCAATTTTTACATGTTCTTTGCTTTTTTTTCCAAGTTATAGGGCAGTAAGTAGCACTTTGCTATTTCCAAACCATTTTCCCCCCAAAATTAGCAAAAGTTACATTATAACACTGATATCTGTCAGGAATCCCTGAATAACCCTTCACATGTATATATTTTTTTAAAATAAGACAACCTAAGATATTAAACTTGGAGTATTTTGACTCTTTTCATGCAACCATTTTACCAACAATCTATGCCAAAGTTTAAACACAAATAGCAATTTAAGAATACATGTACTGAGAACTTTAAGGGTTACTGCCAAAAAACACCACAATATGTGTTCAGCAAGATCTCCTGAGTACAGTGATACTACCCATGTATATGTGTGTCAGGTTCTCTGGGGGCTAAAAGGCCTTATCTTTAGGGGGCACTTTCCAGTTTTACAACTTGGAATTTTCACATCTGTCACCCATGTCCTATTTGGGACATTTTTGAAGCTGGCCAATGTAATTTATCCCCATCAAACCATATATTTTTGAAAAGAAGACACCCTAGGGTTTTTGAAATGCTGGTATTTTAACACTTTCCATGCACTAATTTAACCACCAGTCTTTGTGAAACTTTTGGGTAGTCATTTTTTTGTGCTATTTTCATACACATTGTACTTTAGGTATGGATTCTCAGTTCCTGTTATGTGTTACTGCCGAAGAACACCCACTAACATTACAACCCCCCACCTTCCCAAACCCACAAAATAAAAAAAATAAAAACTATATAAAAAACCTAAGCTGCCCATTTGTATGGGCAATGCCCTTAAAGGGCATTTAGCTCTTTTGCTTCCCAAGCCCTAATCTAAAAATAAAAACCCACCCCAAAAAGAAAAAAAAAACATGACACAAAATAACAAACAAATTATCAAAAATAATAAAAATTATTCCTATTCTTATACCCATTTAAAAAACAAAAAAAAACAAAAAAAAACCTAATCTAGGATTAACTACCAATGACCCTTAAAAGAAATCAGCTCTGTTTATAAAATAAAAATACAAATACCCACTAACATTACAAACCCCCACCTCCCCAAACCCACAAAATAAAAAAAAATAAAACTATCTAAAAAACCTAAGCTACCCATTGCTCTGAACAGGGCATTTGGATGGGCATTGCCCTTAAAAGGGCATTTAGCTCTTTTACTGTTCAAACCCTAATCTAAAAATAAAACCCACCCAAAAAACCCTTAAAAAAACTTAACACTAACCCCCGATGATCCACTTACAGTTTTTGAAGTCCCACTTGAACGATCTTCATCCTGGTGGAGACGTCCTCATCCAAGCGGCAAGAAGTCTTCATCCAGGCGGCCTCTTCAATCTTCCTCCAGGCAGCATCTTCTATCTTGATCCCGGCGGCGCGGAGCGGGTCCATCTTGAAAACATCCGGCACGGAGCATCCTCTTCATATGGTCGCCGCCATACACTGAATCTTCAATGCAAGGTACGCGATTCAAGATGGAGTCCCTTGCATTCCTATTGTCTGAAAATTCTGAATCAGCCAATAGGAATTAGAGCTGCTAAAATCCTATTGGCTGTTCAAATCATCCAATAGAATTTATGCAGCTCTCATTCTATTGGATGATGAATCATCCAATAGAATGAGAGCTGCTTAAATCCTATTAGCTGATTTGAACAGCCAATATGATTTTAGCAGCCCTAATTCCTATTGGCTGATTCAAATTTTTCAGCCAATAGGAATGCAATGGTACCCCCAGTATAAAAGGGGTACCTTGCGTTTCAGTCCTCAGTGTGCAGCGGACGATCGCATAAAGAGGACCTCCACATCGGATCAATGGACCTCCACCTTGGACCTTCGCCTGGATCTCCACCTCCGCACATCGCCCCTCCACGCATTGCTGCTCCGCCTCCGCGCATCGCCGCTCCCCCTCCGCAGGGATCAAGAAGATGCCGGTCCCGCGATGGATGAAGATGGAGCCGCCTGGATGAAGATGGAGCTGACAGGATGAAGATTGTTCAAGCGGGACTTCAACAATTGTGAGTACCTAAATAGGGGTTAGTGTTAGTTTTTTTTAAAGGTTTTTTCGGGGTGTTTTTTTTTTTTAGATAAGGGTTTGGGCAACAAAAGTGCTAAATGGGCTTTTCAGGGCAATGCCCATCCAAATGCCCTTTTCAGGGCAATGGGTAGATTAGGTTTTTTAGATAGTTTTTATTTTTATTTTGTGGGTTTGGGGAGTTGAGGGCTTGTAATGTTAATGGGACTTTGTATTTTTTTTCATAAACACAGCTGATTTCTTTAGGGCAATACCCTACAAAAGGCCCTTTTAAGGGACATTGGTAGTTTATTCTAGATTAGGTTTTTTATTTTGGGGTGATTTTAAAAAAAATGGGTATTAGAATAGGAATACTTTTTATTATTTTTTATAATTTGTTTGTTATTTTGTGTAATGTTTTTTTTTTAGGTGGGTTTTTATTTTTATTAGGGCTTGGGCAACAAGAGCTAAATGCCCTTTTAAGGGCAATGCCCATACAAATGCCCTTTTCAGGGCAATGGGTAGATTAGGTTTTACTTTATTTTTATTTTGTAGGCTTGGGGGGGGGGATTTGTATACTGTTAGGGGTGTTTGTTTTGTAGCAAAAGAGCTGTTAACTTTAGGGCAATACCCTACAAAAGGCCCTTTTCAGGGCATCCAAAAGGCCCTTTTAAGGGCCCTTGATAGTTTATTATAGATTAGGGTATTTTTTTATTTATTTTTTTAAAGGGTATTAGAATAGGAATAATTTTTCTTGTTTTGGATAATTTCGTTTGTTATGTTTTCTAATACTAGTTTTTTTTGTTGTAATTTTAGTGTTTTTTATTTTTTGTAATGCTAGGTTTTTTTATTTTGTAATGGTATGTTTTAGTGTAAGGCATCTTAGGTTTTATTTTTATTTCACAGATAAGTTTGTATTTATTTTAACTAGGTAGTTAGTAAATAGTTAATAACTATTTACTAACTAGTCTACCTAGTTAAAATAAATACAAACTTACCTGTGAAATAAAAATAAAACCTAAGCTAGCTACAATATAACTATTAGTTATATTGTAGCTAGCTTAGGTTTTATTGCACAGGTAAGTTACTTTGTATTTAGATTTAAATAGGTATTATTAGTTATTAATTGTAACTTGTAACTTTAATTTATTTATATTTTAATTATGTTAATGTTAGGGGGTGTTAGGTACCGGGTTATACCTTTAATATAGACTTAGAGTTAGTTAGTGTAGGGAACTGCAGTTTAGGAAGGAACAATGAAAAATTCCGAATATGAATAATGGATCTGAAAATTCGGAAACATATTTATTCATTTTTGTAATTTTTCGTGATGTGCCGATTCGGCAATTCGGATGCATCCGAATCGACAAATCTGCCAAAATTCGGCTGAATTCGTCCGAAACGAAACGCACATATCTAATTTATAATGATCACTGACATGCTAGAGGTTAATGGCTCTGAAAAGAACCTTTGGGTCTCACAATTTTTAACAAATATTCTATTAACTAAATCTCTCTCCCTAAACACAGATCTCTCTCTCTCTCTGTCTAAAACACAAGTGAGGAGAGGGAGGAAGATTCACAAAACTTATAGGGGCAAGCTCAGATTGGATGACCCTAGCCTGCCCCTATGATGAGGCAGGCTAGGGACACCCCCAGAAGCCCCATGATGCACTGAGCACCTGACTCCTGACTCCTGATCTGGATTTGCACAGATTTTACTTTGTTGCACTTTCACAAGAAGAAATCTGTCTTCGAAAAAAGCTGAACACCGCAAGTAGCCGCCTTCTTCCGTGTTCAGAGGCATCCAAAACGTCAGAATGCACATGCCTATTCATTTTTACGTTGTTTTTTATATATATATATATATATATATATATATATATATATATATATATATATATATATATATATATATATATATATATAACTACTTTTAGGTTGCCTATTAGTATTATGACCAGCAAACATTGCCTAAATGACATAAGTTGTTGTTTGCACTTGGTCCCTCTCCAAGCTGATCCATATTACAGATGCAAATATACAAATATTCTGAAATCTAAACTATTGCAAAACCCAGACCTTTTCCCGTCCCAAGCCATTTGGATAAAGGGTTTTGTACCTGTGTTTTGTTATATGCCAAATACAGATCATACTACAGATCCCACATCATACTACCAATCAGATGCTTGATCTGTGCATACGCCTTACCTTTTGACTGTTTGTCTGTGTGTCGTGTGCTAAGACTACAGCGCAGTGAATTTGAAGTGAGCGAAATTAAACAGAATACTCGGGGCCTAGATATAACACCTACACAACAGTTTAACCAATCAGTGCCCAGTAACAGCAGAGAAGTGCACTGGGTAACAACCACATAATAATCATAGTAAAAAAATGTTTACAACCTAAAGTTGGAGAACTCAGCTCTATAAATACTATTATCACCATTTTTACATGGCTTTGTCAAAGAATATGGTAAACCCTACATAAATACCCAGTTGCACCTTTGTGAGAATATTTATTATAACTCTGTTTCCTTAAAGGGACAGTACATTTAGATTAAAGAGATGTATTGGATAGAGCATGATATTTTACTTTTTAATGTATTTGTATTATAAATGTTGCTTTGTTAAAGAGTAATCCTAGGTGAAATCAGGAGCATGCACATCTTCAGGCATCTGACAGCTTTGTTTACAACAATGTTTATAACAATGTTATACATGGTGGCAAACACTGCTGTCATACGCCTAGATTTAGAGTTCTGCGGCCAAAGGGGTGCGTTAGCTACCCGTGCTTTTTTCTGGCCGCACCTTTTAAATACCGCTGGTATTTAGAGTTCACAGAATGGCTGCATTAGGCTCCAAAAAAGGAGAGTATAGCATATTTAACGCAACTTCAACTCTCGATACCAGCGGTGCTTACGGACGCGGCCAGCTTCAAAAACGTGCTCGTGCACGATTCCCCCATAGAAAACAATGGGGCTGTTTGAGCTGAAAAAAACCTAACACCTGCAAAAAAGCCGCGTTCAGCTCCTAACGCAGCCCCATTGTTTTCTATGGGGAAACACTTCCTACGTCTGCACCTAACACTCTAACATGTACCCCGAGTCTAAACACCCCTAACCTTACACTTATTAACCCCTAATCTGCCGCCCCCGCTATCGCTGACCCCTGCATATTATTTTTAACCCCTAATCTGCCGCTCCGTACACCCCCGCCACCTACATTATCCCTACGTACCCCTAATCTGCTGCCCTAACATCGCCGACCCCTATATTATATTTATTAACCCCTAATCTGCCACCCCCAACGTCGCCTCCACCTAACTACACTTATTAACCCCTAATCTGCCGACCGGACCTGAGCGCTACTATAATAAATGTATTAACCCCTAATCCGCCTCACTCCCACCTCAATAACCCTATAATAAATAGTATTAACCCCTAATCTGCCCTCCCTAACATTGCCGACACCTAACTTCAAGTATTAACCCCTAATCTACCGACAGGAGCTCACCGCTACTCTAATAAATTTATTAACCCCTAAAGCTGTCTAACTTTAACCCTAACACCCCCCTAAATTAAATATAATTTAAATCTAACGAAATAAATTAACTCTTATTAAATAAATTATTCCTATTTAAAGCTAAATACTTACCTGTAAAATAAACCCTAATATAGCTACAATATAAATTATAATTATATTATAGCTATTTTAGGATTTATATTTATTTTACAGGTAACTTTGTATTTATTTTAACCAGGTACAATAGCTATTAAATAGTTAAAATAATTACAAAATTACCTGTAAAATAAATCCTAACCTAAGTTACAATTAAACCTAACACTACACTATCAATAAATAAATTAAATAAACTACCTACAATTATCTACAATTAAACCTAACACTACACTATCAATACATTAATTAAATACAATACCTTCAAATAACTACAATTAAATAAACTAACTAAAGTACAAAAAATAAAAAAGAACTAAGTTACAAAAAATAAAAAAATATTTACAAACATTAGAAAAATATTACAATTTTAAACTAATTACACCTACTCTAAGCCCCCTAATAAAATAACAAAGACCCCCAAAATAAAAAAATGCCCTACCCTATTCTAAATTAAAAAAGTTCAAAGCTCTTTTACCTTACCAGCCCTGAACAGGGCCCTTTGCGGGGCATGCCCCAAGAAATTCAGCTCTTTTGCCTGTAAAAAGACACATACAATACCCCCCCAACATTACAACCCACCACCCACATACCCCTAATCTAACCCAAACCCCCCTTAAATAAACCTAACACTAAGCCCCTGAAGATCTTCCTACCTTATCTTCACCTCGCCGGGTATCACCGATCGGTCCTGGCTCCAAAATCTTCATCCAACCCAAGCGGGGGCTGGCGATCCATAATCCTGCGGCTGAAGAGGTCCAGAAGAGGCTCCAAAGTCTTCATCCTATCCGGGAAGAAGAGGCGATCCAGACCGGCAACCATCTTGATCCAAGCGGCATCTTCTATCTTCATCCGATGAGGAACGGCTCCATCGTGAAGACCTCCAGCGTGGATCAATCTTCTTCCGACAACGTCCAACTGAAGAATGACGGTTCCTTTAAGGGACGTCATCCAAGATGGCGTCCCTCAAATTCCAATTGGCTGATAGGATTCTATCAGCCAATCGGAATTAAGGTAGGAAAATTCTGATTGGCTGATGGAATCAGCCAATCAGAATCAAGTTCAATCCGATTGGCTGATCCGATCAGCCAATCAGATTGAGCTCGCATTCTATTGGCTGTTCCGATCAGCCAATCAGAATTTTCCTACCTTAATTCCGATTGGCTGATAGAATCCTATCAGCCAATTGGAATTCGAGGGACGCCCAACTCTAAATCTAGGCCATAGACTGCTAAAGACACGTGCATACTCCTGAGCTCAGCCTACCTAGCTTTTCTCTTCAACAAAGAATACCAAGAGAACCAAGCAAATCTGATAAGAGAAGTAACTGGTAAAGTTGTTTAAAATTTCCCACTATCTCAATCATAAACAGCAATGATGCTCATTTAGCATATGGTGAGAACAAGACTGATTGAAGTATTCTGTACCAATTAAATAAAATATGCATATGCTTATTTAATTGTATAAAATAGGTTATGAAACATATTTTTCTCTTACATAAAATCTCAAAAGATACCATATAACTAAATGATCTCAGAGAAAGTAGGTGGGGCATGCAAATAAACACAAGTCATGCACTTATTCCTTGATTACAATACTGTTGTAAAATTATCACTTATAAATGTCACCATATTTACCATGTAGCCTTTCATTGCTGCACTATGGAGTGGAGGGCTGATATGACTACCGTAATCTATATGAAACTCCTAAAAAAAAACCCCACATAAATATTAAAAACAAAATGATGTGTCTGCTTTAGAGGGAATCAAACAGAAGTGATTAGAAATCTAGGTCATATTAAGGAGAATTATTCCTTTCAGAAGGATGCATTTTTCAGCTAATCCTCTACTTGATATAACAGCAAAAATATCAAGAAGCCAAATGCTCCTCCAACATACTTTGGATATATAAAAAGAAAAGCAAGAAGTATAAGCTCCAGATGGATGGCAATCCATGGGGAATGATGTCAGGAATATGGAGCTCATTAATTTTAGATTTCCATTTCACAGCCACTAACGATAAGCTGATTTTACTGAGCCTTTTGGGATTAGAGATAAGAGAAGGATAGTATATGGATATAATGCTCTAACAGGCATAGAAAAATAATCTTTGAGTTTGGATACAATTTCCCTGAAAAAAAAAGAAGGTATATTTCTATCTTAATAAACTGTATCAGAGTCTTGTGCAGTCTGATCCACTTTGGGATATAAAGTTTACTAAGCTGTTTACTGTGTTTGTGTTAATTATGTAATGTCATTGATTTAATGTCACATTTATTTCTATGATGTCATGGCTTAAATCAATTTGTATTTATTTCTTTTTAACCCAGCTAAAGACACATATTTCAAGAGGTTAATACCAGCAGCATAATATGTTCCAATTTTTTTTTTAATGTTTATTCCTCATTCTATTTGTCTTTCTCGGTTTAAATATCTGTACTTGCAAGGAGGACCTTAGAAAACTTTTAAGAGGCCACCGATTGACAGAACAGACAATGGGGCCTATCTATCAAGCTCCGAAAGGAGCTTGACGGCCCGTGTTTCTGGTGAGTCTGAAGACTCGCCAGAAACAGCAGTTATGAAGCAGCGGTCACAAAGACCGCTGCTCCATAACCCTGTCCGCCTGCTCTGAGCAGGCGGACAGGAATCGCAACAATTCAACCCGATCGAGTACGATCGGGTTGATTGACACCCCCTGCTGGCGGCCCATTGGCCGCGAGTCTGCAAGGGGCGGCATTGCGCCAGCAGCTCTTGTGAGCTGCTGGTGCAATGCTAAATGCGGAGAGCGTATTGCTCTCCGCATTCAGCGATGTCTTGCGGACCTGATCCGCACTGTCAGATCAGGTCCGCAAGATATTTCTTAAATATGCCTCATATTGTAGATTTTGCAAGGAGAAGAGAAAATGACTGGTTATCTGTGACAGGGCTACAGGGAGAGGTGTCTGACAGACAAAATATAATCAGATTACATTTATCAGTGTGTCAAATTTTGCTTTTATTAATGTGTGAAAACCACTAAATGACATTTAAAATGGAATGATGTACAGGGAGTGCAGAATTATTAGACAAGTTGTATTTTTGAGGATTAATTTTATTATTGAACAACAACCATGTTCTCAATGAACCCAAAAAACTCATTAATATCAAAGCTGAATAGTTTTGGAAGTAGTTTTTAGTTTGTTTTTAGTTATAGCTATTTTAGGGGGATATCTGTGTGTGCAGGTGACTATTACTGTGCATAATTATTAGGCAACTTAACAAAAAACAAATATATACCCATTTCAATTATTTATTTTTACCAGTGAAACCAATATAACATCTCAACATTCACAAATATACATTTCTGACATTCAAAAATAAAACAAAAACAAATCAGTGACCAATATAGCCACCTTTCTTTGCAAGGACACTCAAAAGCCTACCATCCATGGATTCTGTCAGTGTTTTGATCTGTTCACCATCAACATTGCGTGCAGCAGCAACCACAGCCTCCCAGACACTGTTCAGAGAGGTGTACTGTTTTCCCTCCTTGTAAATCTCACATTTGATAATGGACCACAGGTTCTCAATGGGGTTCAGATCAGGTGAACAAGGAGGCCATGCCATTAGATTTTCTTCTTTTATACCCTTTCTTGGACGCGTGTGATGGAGCATTGTCCTGCATGAAAATCATGTTTTTCTTGAAGGATGCAGACTTCTTCCTGTACCACTGCTTGAAGAAGGTGTCTTCCAGAAACTGGCAGTAGGACTGGGAGTTGAGCTTGACTCCATCCTCAACCCGAAAAGGCCCCACAAGCTCATCTTTGATGATACCAGCCCAAACCAGTACTCCACCTCCACCTTGCTGGCGTCTGAGTCGGACTGGAGCTCTCTGCCCTTTACCAATCCAGCCACGTTCCCATCCATCTGGCCCATCAAGACTCACTCTCATTTCATCAATCCATAAAACCTTAGAAAAATCAGTCTTGAGATATTTCTTGGCCCAGTCTTGACGTTTCAGCTTGTGTGTCTTGTTCAGTGGTGGTCGTCTTTCAGCCTTTCTTACCTTGGCCATGTCTCTGAGTATTGCACACCTTGTGCTTTTGGGCACTCCAGTGATGTTGCAGCTCTGAAATATGGCCAAACTGGTGGCAAGTGGCATCTTGGCAGCTGCACGCTTGACTTTTCTCAGTTCATGGGCAGTTATTTTGCGCCTTGGTTTTTCCACACGCTTCTTGCGACCCTGTTGACTATTTTGAATGAAACGCTTGATTGTTCGATGATCACGCTTCAGAAGCTTTGCAATTTTAAGAGTGCTACATCCCTCTGCAAGATATCTCACTATTTTTGACTTTTCTGAGCCTGTCAAGTCTTTCTTTTGACCCATTTTGCAAAAGGAAAGGAAGTTGCCTAATAATTATGCACACCTGATATAGGGTGTTGATGTCATTAGACCACACCCCTTCTCATTACAGAGATGCACATCACCTAATATGCTTAATTGGTAGTAGGCTTTCGAGCCTATACAGCTTGGAGTAAGACAACATGCATAAAGAAGATGATGTGGTCAAAATACTAATTTGCCTAATAATTCTGCACTCCCTGTATTCAAGGGTCATGAAACACCAATTTTTTTCTTTTATGATTCAGATAGAGCATACAATTATAAACAACTTTCAATTTTGTCTTATATTACCAGATTTGCTCCATTCTCTTGGTGTCCTTTGTTGAAGCATACAGAAAGAGAAGTGCTCTGCCAGGAACAACATCTCAGTAGCTTGTTCTATGACGAGTTACCACCCAGGAACAGCCTCTTTTTACTCTAATTGTGCTTTTCACAGAGGAGAGCTTTCCTGGAGTACATCAGTCTGATCCTGCCTAGCAACAGGGAACATGACAACCCCAGACATAATTTAGAGGGAAAAAAATAGAGAAAAGTAAAGTCTATCCCTACCACTAAAACAACCCTAACAAAGTCCCTATACACCTGCACCTAAAACTAAACTAAAACTAATCTTCACCACACCCACTAATCCCTAACACTAAACTATATCTTACCCGAACTCTGACCCTTCAGCTATCCCCAAGTCCCTCTATAATGACCCTATAGAGAAACAATATACAGGAATAAACTAATAACATAACAATAACACAAAAAAGTATTAACAGTGCCCTAATAAAACAAAAAATATATACCAGTCCGTCCATTTTTTAGTCTTCCAAATGCCCTCAGAGTCTTCAGTTCTTAGCCTTTTTCCTGTTAAGGTAAAATAAAAAAGCCTTCCACATTCCTTTCGGAATACTAAAATATTCCTAACATCCCACAAACTTTCCTTAACACAACAACCATAAGATTCTTCAAAAGAGAGAGAACAGCACTCCATGAGATAGAACAGAAGCTGGAATAACTTCCATGCATGTTCATTTTTATTGAATTCCTCAGGGTGCCAGTTCTTTTTGCACACTATGCCCCTTCACAGAGAAAAAATATCCTGAAGCATATCAGTCTGACCCTGCCCAATGACAGTCCAGCGCCGAAATACCAGGCAAATCTTCTCTGAACAAGGGAATCAACAACCCCAAACGATCGTTTCGGCCTCCTATAGGCCTTGTCAGTGAGGTGCAGTTGTATCTCTCTAAGGGCAAGTGTGCATGGAGTCCACGTCTGGTTTCCCCATTACTCTTAGGGTGACCCAAAAGTAATTTGCATAAAAATCAAAAGAGAGAGAACAGCACTCCATGAGATAGAACAGAAGCTGGAATAACTTCTATGCATGTTCATTTTTATTGAATTCCTCAGGGTGCCAGTTCTTTTTGCACACTATGCCCCTTCACAGAGAAAAAATATCCTAAAGCATATCAGTCTGACCCTGCACAATGACAGTCCAGCACCGAAATACCAGGCAAATCTTCTCTGAACAAGGGAAACAACAACCCCAGACGATTGTTTTGGCCTCCAATGGGCCTTGTCAGTGAGGTGCATTTGTATCTCTCTAAGGGCAAGTGTGCATGGAGTCCACGTCTGGTTTCCCCATTAATCTTAGGGTGACCCAAAAGTAATTTGCATAAAAATCAAAAGAGAGAGAACAGCACACCATGAGATAGAACAGAAGCTGGAATAACTTCCATGCATGTTCATTTTTATTGAATTCCTCAGGGTGCCAGTTCTTTTTGCACACTATGCCCCTTCACAGAGAAAAAATATCCTGAAGCATTTCAGTCTGACCCTGCCCAATGACAGTCCAGCGCCGAAATACCAGGCAAATCTTCTCTGAACAAGGGAAGCAACAACCCCAGACGATCGTTTCGGCCTCCTATGGGCCTCGTCAGTGAGCTTCTGTTCTATCTCATGGAGTGCTGTTCTCTCTCTTTTGATTTTTATGCAAATTATTCTTAGGTCACCCTAAGATTAATGGGGAAACCAGACGTGGACTCCATGCACACTTGCCCTTAGAGAGATACAACTGCACCTCACTGACAAGGCCCACAGGAGGCCGAAATGATCGTCTGGGGTTGTTGATTCCCTTGTTCGGAGAAGAATTGCCTGGTATTTCGGCGTTGGACTGTCATTGGGCAGAGGCAGACTGATATGCTTCAGGATATTTTTTCTCTGTGAAGGGGCATAGTGTGCAAAAAGAACGTGCACCCTGAGGAATTTAATAAAAATGAACATGCATGGAAATTATTCCAGCTTCTGTTCTATCTCATGGAGTGCTGTTCTCTCTCTTTTGATTTTTATGCAAATTATTCTTGGGTCACCCTAAGAGTAATGGGGAAACCAGACGTGGACTCCATGCACACTTGCCCTTAGAGAGATACAACTGCACCTCACTGACGAGGCCCACAGGAGGCCGAAACGATCGTCTGGGGTTGTTGATTCCCTTGTTCAGAGAAGAATTGCCTGGTATTTCGGCGCTGGACTGTCATTGGGCAGGGTCAGACTGATATGCTTCAGGATATTTTTTCTCTGTGAAGGGGCATAGTGTGCAAAAAGAACGTGCACCCTGAGGAATTTAATAAAAATGAAAATGCATGGAAGTTATTCCAGCTTCTGTTCTATCTCATGGAGTGCTGTTCTCTCTCTTTTGATTTTTATGCAAATTATTCTTGGGTCACCCTAAGAGTAATGGGGAAACCAGACGTGGACTCCATGCACACTTGCCCTTAGAGAGATACAACTGCACCTCACTGACGAGGCCCACAGGAGGCCGAAACGATTGTCTGGGGTTGTTGATTCCCTTGTTCAGAGAAGAATTGCCTGGTATTACGGCGCTGGACTGTCATTGGGCAGGGTCAGACTGATATGCTTCAGGATATTTTTTCTCTGTGAATGGGCATAGTGTGCAAAAAGAACGTGCATCCTGAGGAATTTAATAAAAATGAACATGCATGGAAGTTATTCCAGCTTCTGTTCTATCTCATGGAGTGCTGTTCTCTCTTTTGATTTTTATGCAAATTATTCTTGGGTCACCCTAAGAGTAATGGGGAAACCAGACGTGGACTCCATGCACACTTGCCCTTAGAGAGATACAACTGCACCTCACTGACGAGGCCCACAGAAGGCTGAAACGATCGTCTGGGGTTGTTGATTCCCTTGTTCAGAGAAGAATTGCCTGGTATTTCGGCGCTGGACTGTCATTGGGCAGGGTCAGACTGATATGCTTCAGGATATTTTTTCTCTGTGAAGGTGCATAGTGTGCAAAAAGAACGTGCACCCTGAGGAATTTAATAAAAATGAACATGCATGGAAGTTATTCCAGCTTCTGTTCTATCTCATGGAGTGCTGTTCTATCTCATGGAGTGCTGTTCTCTCTCTTTTGATTTTTATGCAAATTATTCTTGGGTCACCCTAAGAGTAATGGGGAAACCAGACGTGGACTCCATGCACACTTGCCCTTAGAGAGATACAACTGCACCTCACTGACGAGGCCCACAGGAGGCAGAAACGATCGTCTGGGGTTGTTGATTCCCTTGTTCAGAGAAGAATTGCCTGGTATTTCGGCGCTGGACTGTCATTGGGCAGGGTCAGACTGATATGCTTCAGGATATTTTTTCTCTGTGAAGGGGCATTAGTGTGCAAAAAGAACGTGCACCCTGAGGAATTTAATAAAAATGAACATGCATGGAAGTTATTCCAGCTTCTGTACTATCTCATGGAGTGCTGTTCTCTCTCTTTTGATTTTTATGCAAATTATTCTTGGGTCACCCTAAGAGTAATGGGGAAACCAGACGTGGACTCCATGCACACTTGCCTTTAGAGAGATACAACTGCACCTCACTGACGAGGCCCACAGAAGGCTGAAACGATCGTCTGGGGTTGTTGATTCCCTTGTTCAGAGAAGAATTGCCTGGTATTTCGGCGCTGGACTGTCATTGGGCAGGGTCAGACTGATATGCTTCAGGATATTTTTTCTCTGTGAAGGTGCATAGTGTGCAAAAAGAACGTGCACCCTGAGGAATTTAATAAAAATGAACATGCATGGAAGTTATTCCAGCTTCTGTTCTATCTCATGGAGTGCTGTTCTCTCTCTTTTGATTTTTATGCAAATTATTCTTGGGTCACCCTAAGAGTAATGGGGAAACCAGACGTGGACTCCATGCACACTTGCCCTTAGAGAGATACAACTGCACCTCACTGACGAGGCCCACAGGAGGCCGAAACGATCGTCTGGGGTTGTTGATTCCCTTGTTCAGAGAAGAATTGCCTGGTATTTCGGCGCTGGACTGTCATTGGGCAGGGTCAGACTGATATGCTTCAGGATATTTTTTCTCTGTGAAGGGGCATAGTGTGCAAAAAGAACGTGCACCCTGAGGAATTTAATAAAAATGAACATGCATGGAAGTTATTCCAGCTTCTGTTCTATCTCATGGAGTGCTGTTCTCTCTCTTTTGATTTTTATGCAAATTAGTCTTGGGTCACCCTAAGAGTAATGGGGAAACCAGACGTGGACTCCATGCACACTTGCCCTTAGAGAGATACAACTGCACCTCACTGACGAGGCCCACAGGAGGCCGAAACGATCGTCTGGGGTTGTTGATTCCCTTGTTCAGAGAAGAATTGCCTGGTATTTCGGCGCTGGACTGTCATTGGGCAGGGTCAGACTGATATGCTTCAGGATATTTTTTCTCTGTGAAGGGGCATAGTGTGCAAAAAGAACGTGTACCCTGAGGAATTTAATAAAAATGAAAATGCATGGAAGTTATTCCAGCTTCTGTTCTATCTCATGGAGTGCTGTTCTCTCTCTTTTGATTTTTATGCAAATTATTCTTGGGTCACCCTAAGAGTAATGGGGAAACCAGACGTGGACTCCATGCACACTTGCCCTTAGAGAGATACAACTGCACCTCACTGACGAGGCCCACAGGAGGCCGAAACGATCGTCTGGGGTTGTTGATTCCCTTGTTCAGAGAAGAATTGCCTGGTATTACGGCGCTGGACTGTCATTGGGCAGGGTCAGACTGATATGCTTCAGGATATTTTTTCTCTGTGAATGGGCATAGTGTGCAAAAAGAACGTGCATCCTGAGGAATTTAATAAAAATGAACATGCATGGAAGTTATTCCAGCTTCTGTTCTATCTCATGGAGTGCTGTTCTCTCTTTTGATTTTTATGAAAATTATTCTTGGGTCACCCTAAGAGTAATGGGGAAACCAGACGTGGACTCCATGCACACTTGCCCTTAGAGAGATACAACTGCACCTCACTAACGAGGCCCACAGAAGGCTGAAACGATCGTCTGGGGTTGTTGATTCCCTTGTTCAGAGAAGAATTGCCTGGTATTTCGGCGCTGGACTGTCATTGGGCAGGGTCAGACTGATATGCTTCAGGATATTTTTTCTCTGTGAAGGGGCATAGTGTGCAAAAAGAACGTGCACCCTGAGGAATTTAATAAAAATGAACATGCATGGAAGTTATTCCAGCTTCTGTTCTATCTCATGGAGTGCTGTTCTCTCTCTTTTGATTTTTATGCAAATTATTCCTGGGTCACCCTAAGAGTAATGGGGAAACCAGACGTGGACTCCATGCACACTTGCCCTTAGAGAGATACAACTGCACCTCACTGACGAGGCCCACAGGAGGCCGAAATGATCGTCTGGGGTTGTTGATTCCCTTGTTCAGAGAAGAATTGCGTGGTATTTCGGCGCTGGACTGTCATTGGGCAGGGTCAGACTGATATGCTTCAGGATATTTTTTCTCTGTGAAGGGGCATAGTGTGCAAAAAGAACGTGCACCCTGAGGAATTTAATAAAAATGAACATGCATGGAAGTTATTCCAGCTTCTGTTCTATCTCATGGAGTGCTGTTCTCTCTCTTTTGATTGTTATGCAAATTATTCTTGGGTCACCCTAAGAGTAATGGGGAAACCAGACGTGGACTCCATGCACACTTGCCCTTAGAGAGATACAACTGCACCTCACTGACGAGGCCCACAGGAGGCCGAAACGATTGTCTGGGGTTGTTGATTCCCTTGTTCAGAGAAGAATTGCCTGGTATTTCGGCGCTGGACTGTCATTGGGCAGGGTCAGACTGATATGCTTCAGGATATTTTTTCTCTGTGAAGGGGCATTAGTGTGCAAAAAGAACGTGCACCCTGAGGAATTTAATAAAAATGAACATGCATGGAAGTTATTCCAGCTTCTGTACTATCTCATGGAGTGCTGTTCTCTCTCTTTTGATTTTTATGCAAATTATTCTTGGGTCACCCTAAGAGTAATGGGGAAACCAGACGTGGACTCCATGCACACTTGCCCTTAGAGAGATACAACTGCACCTCACTGACGAGGCCCACAGGAGGCCGAAACGATCGTCTGGGGTTGTTGATTCCCTTGTTCAGAGAAGAATTGCCTGGTATTACGGCGCTGGACTGTCATTGGGCAGGGTCAGACTGATATGCTTCAGGATATTTTTTCTCTGTGAATGGGCAAAGTGTGCAAAAAGAACGTGCATCCTGAGGAATTTAATAAAAATGAACATGCATGGAAGTTATTCCAGCTTCTGTTCTATCTCATGGAGTGCTGTTCTCTCTCTTTTGATTTTTATGCAAATTATTCTTGGGTCACCCTAAGATTAATGGGGAAACCAGACGTGGACTCCATGCACACTTGCCCTTAGAGAGATACAACTGCACCTCACTGACGAGGCCCACAGAAGGCTGAAACGATCGTTTGGGGTTGTTGATTCCCTTGTTCAGAGAAGAATTGCCTGGTATTTCGGCGCTGGACTGTCATTGGGCAGGGTCAGACTGATATGCTTCAGTATATTTTTTTTCTCTGTGAAGGGGCATAGTGTGCAAAAAGAACGTGCACCCTGAGGAATTTAATAAAAATGAACATGCATGGAAGTTATTCCAGCTTCTGTTCTATCTCATGGAGTGCTGTTCTCTCTCTTTTGATTTTTATGCAAATTATTCTTGGGTCACCCTAAGAGTAATGGGGAAACCAGACGTGGACTCCATGCACACTTGCCCTTAGAGAGATACAACTGCACCTCACTGACGAGGCCCACAGGAGGCTGAAACGATCGTCTGGGGTTGTTGATTCCCTTGCTCAGAGAAGAATTGCCTGGTATTTCGGCGCTGGACTGTCATTGGGCAGGGTCAGACTGATATGCTTCAGGATATTTTTTCTCTGTGAAGGGGCATAGTGTGCAAAAAGAACGTGCACCCTGAGGAATTTAATAAAAATGAACATGCATGGAAGTTATTCCAGCTTCTGTTCTATCTCATGGAGTGCTGTTCTCTCTCTTTTGATTTTTATGCAAATTATTCTTGGGTCACCCTAAGAGTAATGGGGAAACCAGACGTGGACTCCATGCACACTTGCCCTTAGAGAGATACAACTGCACCTCACTGACGAGGCCCACAGGAGGCCGAAACGATCGTCTGGGGTTGTTGATTCCCTTGTTCAGAGAAGAATTGCCTGGTATTTCGGCGCTGGACTGTCATTGGGCAGGGTCAGACTGATATGCTTCAGGATATTTTTTCTCTGTGAAGGGGCATAGTGTGCAAAAAGAACGTGCACCCTGAGGAATTTAATAAAAATGAACATGCATGGAAGTTATTCCAGCTTCTGTTCTATCTCATGGAGTGCTGTTCTCTCTCTTTTGATTTTTATGCAAATTATTCTTGGGTCACCCTAAGAGTAATGGGGAAACCAGACGTGGACTCCATGCACACTTGCCCTTAGAGAGTTACAACTGCACCTCACTGACGAGGCCCACAGGAGGCCGAAACGATCGTCTGGGGTTGTTGATTCCCTTGTTCAGAGAAGAATTGGCTGGTATTTCGGCGCTGGACTGTCGTTGGGCAGGGTCAGACTGATATGCTTCAGGATATTTTTTCTCTGTGAAGGGGCATAGTGTGCAAAAAGAACGTGCACCCTGAGGAATTTAATAAAAATGAACATGCATGGGGGGGCGGAGCCTACAGCTGTTGCGGGAGGTCATGTTTTGAAGGAGCTCCTGGCCTTCATTAAGTTTTAAAGAATTATTTACTATATAATTGGATCTCTATAACAAAGATTTCAACTACAATCTTCTGGTAAGCCCTTGGAGATATTGGAAACCTATCCTGTAAAGCTAATCCTCCCTATGTTCTTCAGCTAAGCGGCGAGGGACAGACCGCATGGTAGTGAGAGCTGTGTCGTGTTTCTGTTTTCCTTCTCTGCTGGGGCTGCCGCACATTCCTCCCCCAGGATTCATAGGGTCCTGGGTTACAAGCAGCGAATGGTGCTGCTCTATATGCTCTACATTATCTACTAAAACCACATAAACATTTTTGAAACGAACTGTGACTACAGTACTAGTCTGAGCAATGGCGACTACCGAATCCATTATATTGGAACTCAGCATGCTTCTGGACTTCCATCAGACAGCCTTTGCAGAAAGGCTACACGAAGCCTGCAGCTCAATCCGGGAAGTCATATACAATAAGGGCAATGGAATTGCCTCAGATCGAGAGCCCTGTATGAGGGGTGACCCCCTGGGGCCCCGACACTCGCCATCCCTTAACTCTCACTACTGCGATGTGAAAGCAAGCCAGCAAGCCTCATCGGAGTATTCACAAGCTGCAGGTATACTCCGGACCTCATTAGATCAGGCTGAGCAGGCCGGTTGCAGTTTGGCTACAGTTGCCCGGAGCACAGAAGTAAAATGCAGGCCTAAAGCATTGTACACTGCTGAAGCCCCGGCACAGCTTGAGACGAGTAAAGTTAATAAGCAGCCTCAGATCTTAAAGAGTTCTGCAGAATCGGCTTACCGCTCTGATGAGGGTCCAGCAGGGGACTCCGGACTTCAAGATGCAAGGTTATACAGAACAGACACTTTCATGCCAGGAAGTACTGAACATGTGTGGGACCTTTATTTATTAAAGCGCTACGTGGTAGAAACCGGGGACACTATGCATACTTCCCTGAAAGCTTTTACCTCACCATCTACCGACCAGCCTGAAAAGGACTTTATGCATGCACGAAGAATACAGCTCCTAATCTCGCTTGACATACAGCTGATGTATGAACAGGTTCATTTACAAATAGAACAATTTATAGTAAAAGCTGGTGTAGGCTAGAAGATATGTTGCTACGACATTGAGCCCGGCTATCATACTAGTCGGCAGAGGTCTGTGGCCATAAAGATTACAGTCTTGGCCCTGTTTGCTTATTTCTAAAGTTAACCCCTCGCATACCAGCCAATTGTGAGTTCCGGTGTGTGCAACTTTTGAGTTGTTTACTTGTTTTGGTATGGCTGCCTAGATAAATGTTATATGCGGAGCCCTAATTTAGCACTGTTCTTATTTAAATATGTAACCGTTCAACTTTACTCAGCACCTGTACTGTTCGTGTAATAGATGTGTGCCAATGTTCTATTTGTCCCCTCTGAGGTCCATATCTTTTCCTTTTGCCGCTGTATAGTTTAACAATGTTTTATGATCATGCCGTACTTACTGTGATGACATGCATACTTGATAACACGGATGTAGTGGAGTTATATGACTGATAGGATATTTAGCTGGACATATCCTACAATATTTACTATATTTAAAGTTTAGCCATACCCTAGATTAGTAAACCACGCTATTTATGTTACCTGTAGTTTATTTTTTAGATGCCTATAATTAGCGCCCCTAGTTAATAATATATTGGCTACCCGAACAGGAGATCATTAGTCTCAGACACCTAATAGTGCAATCTACTTGAGCTTTATTACATTTGTGTATCAAACTCTACTCCTCATCCCCATACGAGCTCTAATCTAAAATGGCCACAGTGGATGTTGCGCGGTCAGTGGGCGGGTTGATGCGATGTTACCAGCAACTGCTACTTGGGGCCATGTTTTAATGTACATAGCTCAGGCTACCCTTTAAATGCACGGTTCCCCTCTATTGTTATTACCATTCCCGCCCACCCTATGTTATATACCTTTGCCCCTCATGATGGTCTCTATATCTTTACTATATCTCGTTACTATTCAACAGAGACTATATACAATGTTTATTATTATTTCTTCCTTAGCTAGTGAACAACAGTACAACCGATTTCCAACATAAGAGACTTCTAGATTATCATTCTGGGGCTATGTAAATAAAAGTGAATGGGACACCATACGGATATGTCATTGGTCGCTCATTATTAACCTCTTTGAATGCCAGTTATTTGAGGAGTACTGTATGCCAGTTACATTGGCACCTATTGATATCTATTATGCATCCACGCTAGGCAGCTGATATTCCCTGTTTGTGAGGCAGGTTCCCATTGTTTGGCTAGTTTTATTTTTGTGTCATTTTAACATTGTTATTCTAGAATGTGGTTTTTATTATTATAAGGTTCTATACTATATCAAGCCCAAAAGTGGCTAGAGACTCTAAATACTTACCTCCAATGTATTTGTATGCTATATTATGGTCCAAGAGTGACCTACTATTCTTAGTGGAGGTCTATATATGTTCATAAAATGAGGTTACAGCTATCTTTTGCCATCTTTATTTTAAATTTGTATGCAACTGACTAGGTGCCTTTTTCTTTTCTTTTTTTTATGATTGTACCATCATATTCCAATGTATATACCACTCCTGTTTTGGCAATTTTGCATATACTGTACATGTTTGCAATAACCTCAATAAAAAAATAATAATAAAAAAAAAAAGAACATGCATGGAAGTTATTCAAGCTTCTGTTCTATCTCATGGAGTGCTGTTCTCTCTCTTTTGATTTTTATGCAAATTATTCTTGGGTCACCCTAAGAGTAATGGGGAAACCAGACATGGACTCCATGCACACTTGCCCTTAGAGAGATACAACTGCACCTCACTGACGAGGCCCACAAGAGGCCGAAACGATCGTCTGGGGTTGTTGATTCCCTTGTTCAGAGAAGAATTGCCTGGTATTTCGGCGCTGGACTGTCATTGGGCAGGGTCAGACTGATATGCTTCAGGATATTTTTTTCTCTCTGAAGGGGCATAGTGTGCAAAAAGAATGTGCATCCTGAGGAATTTAATAAAAATGAACATTCATGGAAGTTATTCCAGCTTCTGTTCTATCTCATGGAGTGCTGTTCTCTCTCTTTTGATTTTTATGCAAATTATTCTTGGGTCACCCTAAGAGTAATGTGGAAACCAGACGTGGACTCCATGCACACTTGCCCTTAGAGAGATACAACTGCACCTCACTGACAAGGCCCACAGGAGGCCGAAACGATCGTCTGGGGTTGTTGATTCCCTTGTTCAGAGAAGAATTGCCTGGTATTTCGGCGCTGGACTGTCATTGGGCAGGGTCAGACTGATATGCTTCAGGATATTTTTTCTCTGTGAATGGGCATAGTGTGCAAAAAGAACGTGCATCCTGAGGAATTTAATAAAAATGAACATGCATGGAAGTTATTCCAGCTTCTGTTCTATCTCATGGAGTGCTGTTCTCTCTCTTTTGATTTTTATGCAAATTATTCTTGGGTCACCCTAAGAGTAATGGGGAAACCAGACGTGGACTCCATGCACACTTGCCCTTAGAGAGATACAACTGCACCTCACTGACGAGGCCCACAGAAGGCCGAAACGATCGTCTGGGGTTGTTGATTCCCTTGTTCAGAGAAGAATTGCCTGGTATTTCGGCGCTGGACTGTCATTGGGCAGGGTCAGACTGATATGCTTCAGGATATTTTTTCTCTGTGAAGGGGCATAGTGTGCAAAAAGAACGTGCACCCTGAGGAATTTAATAAAAATGAACATGCATGGAAGTTATTCCAGCTTCTGTTCTATCTCATGGAGTGCTGTTCTCTCTCTTTTGATTTTTATGCAAATTATTCTTGGGTCACCCTAAGAGTAATGGGGAAACCAGACATGGACTCCATGCACACTTGCCCTTAGAGCGATACAACTGCACCTCACTGACGAGGCCCACAGGAGGCCGAAACGATCGTCTGGGGTTGTTAATTCCCTTGTTCAGAGAAGAATTGCCTGGTATTTCGGCGCTGGACTGTCATTGGGCAGGGTCAGACTGATATGCTTCAGGATATTTTTTCTCTGTGAAGGGGCATAGTGTGCAAAAAGAACGTGCACCCTGAGGAATTTAATAAAAATGAACATGCATGGAAGTTATTCCAGCTTCTGTTCTATCTCATGGAGTGCTGTTCTCTCTCTTTTGATTTTTATGCAAATTTTTCTTGGGTCACCCTAAGAGTAATGGGGAAACCAGACGTGGACTCCATGCACACTTGCCCTTAGAGAGATACAACTGCACCTCACTGACGAGGCCCACAGGAGGCCGAAACGATTGTCTGGGGTTGTTGATTCCCTTGTTCAGAGAAGAATTGCCTGGTATTTCGGCGCTGGACTGTCATTGGGCAGGGTCAGACTGATATGCTTCAGGATATTTTTTTCTCTGTGAAGGGGCATAGTGTGCAAAAAGAACGTGCACCCTGAGGAATTTAATAAAAATGAACATGCATGGAAGTTATTCCAGCTTCTGTTCTATCTCATGGAGTGCTGTTCTCTCTCTTTTGATTTTTATGCAAATTATTCTTGGGTCACCCTAAGAGTAATGGGGAAACCAGATGTGGACTCCATACACACTTGCCCTTAGAGAGATACAACTGCACCTCACTGACGAGGCCCACAGGAGGCCGAAATGATCGTCTGGGGTTGTTGATTCCCTTGTTCAGAGAAGAATTGCCTGGTATTTCGGCGCTGGACTGTCATTGGGCAGGGTCAGACTGATATGCTTCAGGATATTTTTTCTCTGTGAAGGGGCATAGTGTGCAAAAAGAACGTGCACCCTGAGGAATTTAATAAAAATGAAAATGCATGGAAGTTATTCCAGCTTCTGTTCTATCTCATGGAGTGCTGTTCTCTCTCTTTTGATTTTTATGCAAATTATTCTTGGGTCACCCTAAGAGTAATGGGGAAACCAGACGTGGACTCCATGCACACTTGCCCTTAGAGAGATACAACTGCACCTCACTGACGAGGCCCACAGGAGGCCGAAACGATCGTCTGGGGTTGTTGATTCCCTTGTTCAGAGAAGAATTGCCTGGTATTTCGGCGCTGGACTGTCATTGGGCAGGGTCAGACTGATATGCTTCAGGATATTTTTTCTCTGTGAAGGGGCATAGTGTGCAAAAAGAACGTGCACCCTGAGGAATTTAATAAAAATTAACATGCATGGAAGTTATTCCAGCTTCTGTTCTATCTCATGGAGTGCTGTTCTCTCTCTTTTGATTTTTAACCATAAGATTCTTGCCTTAACTTTATCCACGTCTCATAAACCATACATTATCATATCAAATGTCACCAACGGCACCCCAATCATACAAACAAACATTTTACCAAGCGCTTTTTTTTTATACTTCTCCCGCATACTCACAACTTCAGAACACATGCACCACACTTTCCATTGATCTACAATGGACTAACAGACAACATGCATTCTGAACCAAGCTTCTTTTATGCTGAAACTCACACGGCAGACACCCCTGTAATGCCATCCACACCACATCCTCCTGTCTATTCACTATAACCTTATCATTCACTTTCAGACACCCACACACTACTTCTCAAACAAAAACCCAATCTACTGCACTCTCTTTCTCACGCAACAAAGTAATCACTTTTCTACTTTCACACCATAATTCTCTGGACACTCCTCTCAGACCATATTTCTGAACACACTTGTCCACCAAACCATAAAACTAAGGAGCATGCAAACACACCAGATGCCTATTATCCTACACAATCAAATTAAACCTACGTAAGACACTACCAGCCACATATCTAACCATACACCCATCAACATTATCCTTCCTTCTCATGCGCATGCACAAACATACTTAATTAACAAAAAACGTTCAATCTCAGACATATTTCTTCCACCCCTCTCTATCACACACACAATTTTCTCCTGACTCAGCCTCTCCATTAATTCATTTTGCATAAACAGAAAAATCATTCTCACAATATTCCTCATACTATCATTTGTGGCAGGAAAAAAACGCAATTCAGATACAACAAAATTGGAACCAATACAGCCTTTGCCACAAGCACCCTGCCTTTCATATTCAGACTTCTCAACGACCAAAAATCAATCTTGTTCACTTATAAAACTTCAATTACCTCTTTCTGCACAGGCCATCCACTCAACTCTAATTTGCTCCACAAACCAAAGGCTTTCACTGCACATTTATCCAAATTCACTCTAAAACCACTTGCCATACAGAAATACTCAACCTGAACTTTTGCCCTCCTCAGACCAACCTGAGATGAACACACAACAGTCACATCATCCAAATAGCCAAAGACTTTCACACTTCTACCACTGCCAGGCACCTCCACACCTCTAATCACTTTATCATTCCTTAAGTGCTGCACCAAAGGCTCATTCACACATAAACAAAACGGGTGACAAAGGACAACCCATACAAACTCCAGACTTCACAAAAAAATCATCAGTCAAACACCCATTCACTAAAACACTACTAACAATATTGCCACAAAAACACTTAATCCACCCCAAAATCATACGCGGCACACCAAACTTCTCTAATACCTTAAACATAAACTCATACACCACCCTATCAAATGCCTTCTCAAAACCAATAATTGTAATTGCAACAGATTGCTTCCATTATCTACAAAACCACAGCACATCTCTTAAACACACCAAACTCTCAGCAATCTGCCGACCAGGCACCACACACATTTGCTCTTCACCTTTCCAACCTCACTCTTCAGTCAAACAGTCAATTTTTGCAATCAACTTATAGGGGCCGATTTATCATGTGTCGGGTGGACACAAATACTAAAAGAAGGACCCTCTTTGTTTCTGTAGTGAGTAACAGTTCTTATGGCCACAAATGTCTCTTCATATAAAAGTTTTGTTGTGCAAATTACCGGTAATTGCTATGATTTTTAGATGGTACCTTCCTGCTTGCTTCTTTAATCCTCACGCTCAGACCCTCTTGTACTTAAACCTCTCCGTCTGTCCAAATGTGAGCAGTGTGACATCGTCCAGCTCCCACAATGCTCGCTTAGGTCTCTTGACTTCCTGGGGGTGTGTACTGGCCTCTAGAGCTTCCTGATGCAGGTGATGGGTAATCCGTCTTGATTAACTCACTTCAGCGTTACTGTGTTCCTTTGCTAGTCGTTTCAGCTGTCATGCACAGCCTTGCTAAAGCATTCTCATTTTTCATTGCACAAGCATTTCATGTGAAATGCTTGTGCAATGCCGCCCCTGCACATTCGCGGCCGCTAGCAGGGGGTGTCAATCGTCCCGATCGTATCCAATCGGGATGATTGCTGTCCGCCACCTCAGAGGTGGAGGATGAGTTAAGGAGCAGCGGTCTTATGACCGCTGCTTTTTAACTTTTGTTTCCGGCGAGCCTAAAGGCTCACGCAGAAACTGCTGCGTTCGCAGCATGATAATTCAGCCCCAAAGTCTACATTTAACAACGAAATGAGTCTCCAATTTCTCAAGTCCTTCTTTACACCCCTTTTTATATAACAAAGAAATCACACTCTTCCTCATTGGCTTACACAATACGTTATTATCTAGCATATACTTAAATACTTCCAAAAAATACTCACCAGTCATATGCCAAAAACACATAATTCAACAGGCATCGCTTTCTGGAGTTTTAAAGTTTTCATAGTTTTTAGAATTCTATGCAACTACTCTACGGATACCTCTCAATAAATTGTGTGCAGCAACACCTTCTTATTTAACATCCAAAATGTTCTCACCATATAGGTTACCATAAAACTCATGCACTAGATTTAAAATTCCAAATTCTCGAATTTCTCAAATACTCCAATCTTATCTGACACGTTTCATTCTCCATCTTTAATGCCTTGTCTTCTCACAACCCTTTTTAAAAAAACAACAAAAAAAAAAACATCTTATATTCACTCTTCATCCACTCCCACCACTGCAACACACTGTCATGCCTGCCTCAGTGCCAGGAGGTGAGACAGGCAGTTAAATACAATAAATACACAAAGTATAGGTACTGTACAGAGTAACCCAGAGATTAAGGTGGAGACAGGAGTAACAACCAGCCTAAAGCTCTGGATACAGTCTGGACTGTCCTGTATTCACTCCTATCTTTCTCACAGGTCTTTTTCTGTGTCATTTGCCGACGACTCCTCCTATCCAATGCCTCTGTCTGTTGGAGTACCTCAAGGATCTGTTCTGGGTCCTCTACTCTTCTCCATTTATACTTCTTCGCTGGGTAAACTTATCAAGGCTTCAAATATCACCTCTATGCTGATGACACCCAGATCTACCTCTCCACGCCTGCTCTCTCTCCCTCTGTCCTTTCTCATGTCAACGACTGCTTATCTGGTATTTATTTCTGGATGGCCTCTCACCACCTAAAGATTAACATGTCCAAGACTGAGCTCCTTCTTATCCCCCCCTCAAGCTCTATGCCGACTTCTGACTTCTCTATCCCTGTTGACGGCATCATCTTTTCCCCATCACCCCAAGTCCACTGCCTCAGAGTTACACTAGACTCAAATCTATCCTTCGTCCCCCATATCCAATCGCTTTCTACATCCTGCCACAACCATCTACGCAATATTTACAAGATTCAACCTTTTCTGAGTGCTAACACCACAAAGGTAATAATCCACTCCCTTGTTATTTTCCGACTTGACTACAGCAATAACCTACGTACTGGCCTTCCTCTTTCCCACCTCCCCCCCTTCAATCCATTCTGAATGCCTCTGCCAGGCTGATCCACTTTTCGGTCACTCTGTATCTGCTACACCTCTATGCGAGTCCCTTTATTGATTTCCCATTCACAGCAGAATTAAATTCAAAATTCTTACCCTTACTTACAAAGCTCTCACCAACGCGCTCCCCTCTACCTATCCTCTCTAATAAACAAGTATACTCCAGCCCATCCACTAAGATCCAACAATGACCTGCTCCTTGCATCCGCGACTATCACCTCTTCTCATGCTAGACTGCAGGACTTCCGTCGTGCAGCACCTACCCTCTGGAACACTCCCCGTCATGCCCTAATCTTTCTTCCTTTAAATGCTCCCTGAAGACTTTTCTGTTCAGAGAAGCCTACCACCCAACTCAATAATAAATTAATTTCACTTATCTAACAACATTTCCCTTATCTAACTCTGCATTAACATCTTTCTCAATCTTGCAGTCCTCACCTCCTGTTTCTCAACCTCCTACCCTTCTAGATTGTAAGTTCCCACGGGAATAGGGCCCTCAATTCCTCCTGTATGTGTTTGCAAATTTTGTCCTGTCTCCTACAAGTTTTTTATCATTGTTTTATCTAAATTAATTGTATACATGGACAGCGCTGCGGAATATGTTTGCACTTCATAAATAAAGTATACTAATAATACCAGATAAATTTGGAGATACTGAGCAAGTACTGGAAAAGGATACAATCCGGTGAAGTACAGGAAACAGTCACAAGGGATCAGACTTGAGCATAGTCAGACAATCCAGGTCAGCAACAGAAAGGCAAACAATCCAGCGAGGTACATGGGGATAAAGCAAAGCGTAGTCAAAGTCCAGTTCCAAGATCAAAGTAAACAGCAAATCCAATGAAGTACTAAGGAATAGAGAAAATGCAGAGCCCAGAATCCAAATCCAAGACTGTCACAAAGCACAATCCAAAAACCAAAGCACAGCACACCCTGAGTAGTAACTCAATAAACAGGCAGTGACTGTTGGGAGAGCTTGGTTTATATAGGCAGAGAGTAATTGCCAATTACCTGCAGCTGCAGGCAGCTGGAGCCAAAGTGCAGGAAAACAAAAAGCTAACTAGGCAAAAGAAACAGGCTGCAGCCCAGATTCAAGGATAGCACACAGCTCAAGCAAAAGCCCAGGAAGCTGAGGTCCCAGGTTCAATCCCAGGATGTGACACACATTAAGAAAATCACTGTTTCTTACGCATCCATTTATACTTCTGTACAACATGTTCTTTCACAACGTCATCATCCAGCAAACTCACATTTAACTTCAACACATCCTTCCCATACTCCAAACCCACTTAAACTAACTTCAGTTCCATACATTATCCGTGAAAGGCACCACAGCACTCTGGAAAGCCTTGGAGCCCTCATATTTGTGGCTGCAGCATAACTAATTACATCCTTCTTGTAGATCGGACACAGAATAGCCACATGATCTGTTGATCCACAGATATTACACAACCATTGACTATGGCAGTCTGCAACAATGTGCCCTGAATCTCCACAGTTTCTGTACCCGATCTCCTGGTCACAAGTGTTCTTTCTGTGGCAGAAATGCTTGCCCTTCCAGTAAAAGCTGGTCATTCCTGGATGAAACAAATATTCTCTCTAACCAGAGATGGAAAATGTCTGGGGATTATGCTAACAAATCTCACCCAGCTCGGTCAGGAGGAATTCCACCCAGAAATGTTGCTGCCCATTAAAAGTTCCAAATGGGTTAGTCCGTCTCTCTGGCATACTGACGAAGGATCAGAATCTCCTGAGCCATGCCATTATTATACTTTCCTCCACAAAAGGATTGTACATATGAACAATGACAGCAATACGATTTGGTTTCAACAAAAGTCACTCCTTGCAGATGCATATGGCCCTTCATGTCATGGCTCTTTTATAACATTCTGTCCCTAGCTCCTCTGAGATGAACAAAATGTTATATGACCCTTGCAATTCAAAGTTCTGCACGTAGAATAAACTGTCAAGGATCCATCTTCAAAACATACTCGATTAGCATCATCTGCACATATGCCAAACCATTGTTTCCTTTCTCCGGTGCCGGGAACAGATGTACTGTTTTCTGAATGTCCGGTGCCGTATATACCGCCATCGCTCTCACTAGTTCTCAGGGAATGCTGTTCCCCCAAAGCAGCAAAGGGAAGAGGGACCAAGGGACAGGTCCTGTGAAAAGGCCTAAAGGCTAAGATATTCTTTGGGCCTCGTCAATGAGGTGTAGCCATATCCCTCTAAGCACATCAGGCAAGGAGTCCTTATCTGGTTTTCGCCATCACCCCCAGGGAGACTTCCCCAGGGTCATAATACAAATGCATACAGAAAGAGAAGCGCTCTACAAGGAATGAAGAACAGCTAAGGATATTTGTTCTATGGTGAGTTACCACCCAGGAGCAGCTTCTTTCAGCAGCTTCTTTCAGCCCAGAGGAAAATTGCCTGGTATTTCTGGGTTGGACTGACCTTACTAGGTGGATCAGACTAATATGCTTCAGGAAAGTTCTTCTCCGTGAAAAGCACAATTGGGCTAAAAGATTCTGCTCCTAGGTGGTAACCTTGCCATAGAACAAGCTACTAAGTTGTTTGTTCCTGATAGAGTGCTTCTCTTTCTGTATGCATTGGTATTATTACCCTGGGGAAGTTTCCATAAGAGTGATGGAGGAAACCAGATGTTGACTGGACTTGCCCAATGTGCTTAGAGGATATGGCTGGCTGCACCTCACTGACGAGGCCCACAGAAGGCCAAAACAATCACCTGTGGTTGCCATTTCCATGGAAAATTAGCTGGTATTTTGGGGCTGAACTGACCTTACTAGGCAGGATCAGACTGATATACTGCTTAGATCATTTAAATAATATTTGTATTTTTTATACAGATACATTGTATTGACTTTTATTGTGTAAATATATTCATTGACTATAAAGTTTGTTTTCAATTATATTTCAGTTAGTGCTGTTCATTTTTGCTTGTAAGTTGTTTTTATTTTAAATTCGCATTTTCGTAATTCTATTTTACAGTATTTTTTGTCTTCTTAAATGGAATGTTTAATGGTAATTGCGTCTTGACGATCGGGATTAAATAGTTTACTTTTCTATCTGGTTTACTGAAACCGAGATCACAATTTCTAAAGCCTTGTGTCTCCATCTTCTCACAATAATAGGAATTCAACTAAGACAAACCTCTTCTGTACAGTAAAGTTTTGAACTTTTTACTATATTTTAAACCTTGTAACTTAGCCGTTTCATCATTTACAGTATGAGAACTGTTAAAATCCTAATATAGAAGACAATATAAGCTGTGGTCACTTTCTTCTTATAAAAAATGATTTCCCACAATCTTGCCATTTCTGAATAAATGTTTGAAAAGGATAAAACAAAATACATCTGGCCTAGATTACAAGTGGAGCGCTAAGTCGAAGGTGCAGTAAGACAAAGGTCAAAGAGTGGAGTTCCCCACTAACATTTATACTATGATTTTCTAATTAGATATAAGGTTAAAACATTTCACACATACATATCTATCCATACATATATAAACATATACTTATACTGTACATATATTCATACACACATATATCTACACACATGCAAATACACACATACATATACACATTTGGACGCTTCCCAATCCAATATCTTGTCATATGCCATGTCCCTGTAACCCAGTATAAAATACTTAAATATATTATACGTGTGTTTTGTTATGCATATATTTAATCCTTAACACTTTTCTTGAGGTCTCCAAGAGCGCAAAATTTTCCAGCGCTATTATATATTAAACCAAGTACAACGTATGACTCACCACTTGTAATATGAGGGATAAAAGCACACCCAGGAATACCCATTGACTGTATAGGCACACTAAAAATGTCAACTGCGTTAAGATTCTGTGGTTAAACTTTTTTACTATTTACTTCATAGCGTAGGGTTGCGATATAGATAGCAGACCCTTTGCTATTGATTGTATAACACTTGTAATCTAGGCCTAAGAGTTTAAAAACATAATTGAGCAAACATCCGCAGTATGCACATAATGCCCATGTATAAATGTCAATTCAGTTCATTTAAAACTTATCAGAAACACTACTCTATCTAATTGAAACACACACACATGGATTCATTAAAGGCAAGCCTGAGTGCAATAATAAAATGATGTAACACATTAGAGGAAATAAAGAAAGAAAGAGGGAAAGGGGGCCATTTATCAAGCCCCGGAATGGCCCGTGTTTCTGGAGAAAGGTGAAGGATAACTCCTCAAAAGTGCAGTCAAAATATTTTAATAGATACAGGTTCAGACAAGTAAAAAATCACAACGTTTCGGGGTCAATACCCCTTAGTCATGTGATACAGCATAACCTTAACACACCTGTTTAAGTAGGCTAACAAATTAACCCTAAATGCACTTTGCAATTTTACTTTAACATAATCATGTGTAGATACTGACCCCTGCAGGCCAGGTGTGAGAATGGCATGTAAATTTAAAAACAATTTATCAGGAAGCCTCCAGTCACAATTTCTTAAAGAAAAGATGCAAAGTAAATACAAAATAATTGTTATGTGTGGTCACCCAAATGGATACATATAAAAATATGTCTAATTACTCAAGTGCATATATACAAAAGTGCATATATACAAAAAATTCATGTATACAGAAACAAATTTTATGTTATTAAACAATAGATTGCATATCAAGCTGCCCCAATGTTGCAAAATTGGTAAATGAATGAATGATATTTCAGTATTTTTAACTATACAGAGGGTAGTTACATAATGAAAGGACAGTCATGTCTTACTAAGAGCTAGAGAAAGAAAACCTAGAGTGAAAACTCATAGCCTAATATCTCTTAAATACCTAATCAAAGGAATAACTTAATAAAACACAGACCAGTCAATCTCCCTATTCATCCCCTTCGGCTCCAGGGTATCTAATTTGAATATCCAAAAAGATTCACGTTGTTTTAATAGACGTGTTCTATTGCCACCACGTCTTGGGATCTTAATATGATCGATAACCTGGAACCGAAGTTGACTGACTTGATGGCCAGCTGACAAAAAATGATGTGCTACTGGGGCAGTATACACCTTGCACCTGATGTTACTCTTGTGCTCAGTGATACGGTCGCCCACCCGTCTGGTGGACTCACCCACATAGGCACGCCCACACGGACATTTGATCAAATAAATGACAAAGCTCGTATTGCAAGTGTAATAGTCCTTGTGCTTAAATTTATATCCTGTCTGAGGGTGCACAAAGTAGGGACTCTTAATGACTGACCCACAGTTTACACACCCCAAACAGGGAAAACAACCCAAGTTCTTTTTGGTGATATATCCCTGCTGAGGAGCTCTGCCAGCGCCCAAATCTGCCTTTACCAAAGTATCTCTCAAGCTTTTATTACGCTTATAGGCTGGTAATGGATACTGGCAGAACTCCTCAACATTGGGGATGCAATCTTGTAAAATACTCCAATGTTTGCGTACAATACAGGCAATGTCATTACTTTGTCTGCAGAAATTGGAAACAAAAACCATTCTTTTCCCTTTATCTTGTGAGGATTTTGGTTTAAATAATGTTTCTCTGTCTAGAGCAGACACATTTTGTATGGTCTCTTGAATCAAAGAGGGTGGATACCCCCTCTGGATGAATTTTTGGCCCATCTCTGCAAGTCTGATTTGTGATATATTGGAGTCATCAACAATCCTTTTAACTCTGAGCATCTGACTGCGAGGCAGAGAGTGCACAAAAGGTAAAGGATGAGCACTGTCATAGTGAAGTAAACTGTTCCTATCAGTGGCTTTCCTGAATAAATCAGTCTTAAAACCTAGGCCACATTTGGTAACAGTTACATCCAAGAAATCAATTTTGTGTTCGCTCCACACCAGTGTAAATTTAATATTGTTGGTAGCCTGATTTAAATCCGCCACAAAGGACTCCAGAGCCCCAACGTCGCCCAGCCAAATACCAAAAATATCGTCGATGTAGCGCCACCAAGTGGCGCCACACCGGCGAAATTCAGGGTGTTCAAAAACAAACCTCTCTTCGAATAAATTCATAAAAATATTGGCATAATTAGGGGCGACGTTGGAGCCCATGGCAGTACCCTGCAGTTGCATATAAAACTGGTCCTCAAAAAGGAAATAATTGTTATACAAAATTATTTCCAATAGTTGTAAAATGAAGCAAACCTCAAAAGCAGAGTACAGCCCACAGGTTGACAGTGCACTATTCACAGCACCGATGCCACTAGCATGTGTCATGGATGTATACAGGCTAGTGACATCAAGGCTAAACAAGATCAATTTATCAGTGCCCAATTCCAGATTGTGTATTTTTGCAAGGAAATCATTAGTGTCCTTAATGAAAGTACATGACTGCTCCACCAATGGTCTCAGAATCTTATCCAAATAAATCGCAATATTTGAGAAGATGGAGTTAGTCCCTGCAACAATAGGACGACCAGGTGGAGCAGTCATGGACTTATGGACTTTGGGTAATACATAAAGGACCGGAGTGATCGGATCCTTAACCAGTAAAAATTGGCTAGTTTTCTTATCAATGATATTTGATCTCAGCGCAAAATCTACACAAACCTGAATTTCTTGTTTCAGTTTGAAAATGGGATTAGATGACACAGGTTTATACACAGATTGGACACTCAATTGGCGATTAATTTCATCCTTGTAGTAAGACTTATTGAGAATGACGGTAGCACCGCCCTTATCCGCCGGTTTCAAAATGATGCCGGTATTCTCCTTAAGTCTACTCAAGGCTTGAGTATCATTTTTAGTAAAATTGCTTTTATTGAATTTACCCTTCAAACGTTGGTTCTGCACACGTAGTTGTAATTTTTTAAGATCAGATAATACCAACTTTTCAAAGGTCTCAATGCCAAAATGTGTGTGTTGTGGATAAAATGCACTCTTATTCCTTAAACCTAAATCACCTATATTTAGAGACGGTCTGGGAGCAGGCAATATTGTATTAACACCATCTTTAATAGAATCTACAACATTCACCAATTTAGCAGATACATTAGGAGCAACTGATGTTTGCCCAAGTCCCGGATGAGACCCATATGAGGTTGCGTGCCAATATTTTAATCTAATGTTCCTGAAGAACCTATAGATATCCTTATGAGTCTCAAAGGGGTTGAAATTGCTTGAAGGGCAGAATGACAAGCCTTTCTGAAGTACTCTCGCTTCACTGTTATCCAGTTGGTAATCTGAACTGTTAATAATTATATCTTGCGGGATCTCGTCGCCCTCCCCGGCTGTGGTCTCCCCGTCGTTCTCACCTTGACTTTGGCTGTCTGTTTGCCGCTTGTGTTTGCGGCCGCCACGTTTCCAGGGACCTCTTCGCCGTCGCTCTGAGTGAAATCCGAGGAGTCAGAGCTGCTGTTGCTAACCGCCCCCGGCTGCTGCTGATGACGTCTTCTCTGGCCGGATGCGCTACGGCGCATCTTACCCTGTGGGTCATAGATCCATCTGTAAACACGATTGGACGAGTAGTCCTGCTCGTCACGTTGGAACTTGGTTCTCTTTCGTTCTTCTGATTTCACTCAGAGCGACGGCGAAGAGGTCCCTGGAAACGTGGCGGCCGCAAACACAAGCGGCAAACAGACAGCCAAAGTCAAGGTGAGAACGACGGGGAGACCACAGCCGGGGAGGGTGACGAGATCCTGCAAGATATAATTATTAACAGTTCAGATTACCAACTGGATAACAGTGAAGCGAGAGTACTTCAGAAAGGCTTGTCATTCTGCCCTTCAAGCAATTTCAACCCCTTTGAGACTCATAAGGATATCTATAGGTTCTTCAGGAACATTAGATTAAAATATTGGCACGCAACCTCATATGGGTCTCATCCGGGACTTGGGCAAACATCAGTTGCTCCTAATGTATCTGCTAAATTGGTGAATGTTGTAGATTCTATTAAAGATGGTGTTAATACAATATTGCCTGCTCCCAGACCGTCTCTAAATATAGGTGATTTAGGTTTAAGGAATAAGAGTGCATTTTATCCACAACACACACATTTTGGCATTGAGACCTTTGAAAAGTTGGTATTATCTGATCTTAAAAAATTACAACTACGTGTGCAGAACCAACGTTTGAAGGGTAAATTCAATAAAAGCAATTTTACTAAAAATGATACTCAAGCCTTGAGTAGACTTAAGGAGAATACCGGCATCATTTTGAAACCGGCGGATAAGGGCGGTGCTACCGTCATTCTCAATAAGTCTTACTACAAGGATGAAATTAATCGCCAATTGAGTGTCCAATCTGTGTATAAACCTGTGTCATCTAATCCCATTTTCAAACTGAAACAAGAAATTCAGGTTTGTGTAGATTTTGCGCTGAGATCAAATATCATTGATAAGAAAACTAGCCAATTTTTACTGGTTAAGGATCCGATCACTCCGGTCCTTTATGTATTACCCAAAGTCCATAAGTCCATGACTGCTCCACCTGGTCGTCCTATTGTTGCAGGGACTAACTCCATCTTCTCAAATATTGCGATTTATTTGGATAAGATTCTGAGACCATTGGTGGAGCAGTCATGTACTTTCATTAAGGACACTAATGATTTCCTTGCAAAAATACACAATCTGGAATTGGGCACTGATAAATTGATCTTGTTTAGCCTTGATGTCACTAGCCTGTATACATCCATGACACATGCTAGTGGCATCGGTGCTGTGAATAGTGCACTGTCAACCTGTGGGCTGTACTCTGCTTTTGAGGTTTGCTTCATTTTACAACTATTGGAAATAATTTTGTATAAAAATTATTTCCTTTTTGAGGACCAGTTTTATATGCAACTGCAGGGTACTGCCATGGGCTCCAACGTCGCCCCTAATTATGCCAATATTTTTATGAATTTATTTGAAGAGAGGTTTGTTTTTGAACACCCTGAATTTCGCCGGTGTGGCGCCACTTGGTGGCGCTACATCGACGATATTTTTGGTATTTGGCTGGGCGACGTTGGGGCTCTGGAGTCCTTTGTGGCGGATTTAAATCAGGCTACCAACAATATTAAATTTACACTGGTGTGGAGCGAACACAAAATTGATTTCTTGGATGTAACTGTTACCAAATGTGGCCTAGGTTTTAAGACTGATTTATTCAGGAAAGCCACTGATAGGAACAGTTTACTTCACTATGACAGTGCTCATCCTTTACCTCTTGTGCACTCTCTGCCTCGCAGTCAGATGCTCAGAGTTAAAAGGATTGTTGATGACTCCAATATATCACAAATCAGACTTGCAGAGATGGGCCAAAAATTCATCCAGAGGGGGTATCCACCCTCTTTGATTCAAGAGACCATACAAAATGTGTCTGCTCTAGACAGAGAAACATTATTTAAACCAAAATCCTCACAAGATAAAGGGAAAAGAATGGTTTTTGTTTCCAATTTCTGCAGACAAAGTAATGACATTGCCCGTATTGTACGCAAACATTGGAGTATTTTACAAGATTGCATCCCCAATGTTGAGGAGTTCTGCCAGTATCCATTACCAGCCTATAAGCGTAATAAAAGCTTGAGAGATACTTTGGTAAAGGCAGATTTGGGCGCTGGCAGAGCTCCTCAGCAGGGATATATCACCAAAAAGAACTTGGGTTGTTTTCCCTGTTTGGGGTGTGTAAACTGTGGGTCAGTCATTAAGAGTCCCTACTTTGTGCACCCTCAGACAGGATATAAATTTAAGCACAAGGACTATTACACTTGCAATACAAGCTTTGTCATTTATTTGATCAAATGTCCGTGTGGGCATGCCTATGTGGGTGAGTCCACCAGACGGGTGGGCGACCGTATCACTGAGCACAAGAGTAACATCAGGTGCAAGGTGTATACTGCCCCAGTAGCACATCATTTTTTGTCAGCTGGCCATCAAGTCAGTCAACTTCGGTTCCAGGTTATCGATCATATTAAGATCCCAAGACGTGGTGGCAATAGAACACGTCTATTAAAACAACGTGAATCTTTTTGGATATTCAAATTAGATACCCTGGAGCCGAAGGGGATGAATAGGGAGATTGACTGGTCTGTGTTTTATTAAGTTATTCCTTTGATTAGGTATTTAAGAGATATTAGGCTATGAGTTTTCACTCTAGGTTTTCTTTCTCTAGCTCTTAGTAAGACATGACTGTCCTTTCATTATGTAACTACCCTCTGTATAGTTAAAAATACTGAAATATCATTCATTCATTTACCAATTTAGCAACATTGGGGCAGCTTGATATGCAATCTATTGTTTAATAACATAAAATTTGTTTCTGTATACATGAATTTTTTGTATATATGCACTTTTGTATATATGCACTTGAGTAATTAGACATATTTTTATATGTATCCATTTGGGTGACCACACATAACAATTATTTTGTATTTACTTTGCATCTTTTCTTTAAGAAATTGTGACTGGAGGCTTCCTGATAAATTGTTTTTAAATTTACATGCCATTCTCACACCTGGCCTGCAGGGGTCAGTATCTACACATGATTATGTTAAAGTAAAATTGCAAAGTGCATTTATGGTTAATTTGTTAGCCTACTTAAACAGGTGTGTTAAGGTTATGCTGTATCACATGACTAAGGGGTATTGACCCCGAAACGTTGTGATTTTTTACTTGTCTGAACCTGTATCTATTAAAATATTTTGACTGCACTTTTGAGGAGTTATCCTTCTATCTTCACCTTTGTACCATTACGTTGGAGTGTGGCAGTCACTTCATAAGGATTACCCTCACCTCTTTGAGGATTTTTGCTGTATGCTGGACTCTATTTCAAATTGCCGTGTTTCTGGAGAGCCTGCAGGTCTAAAGACCTCTGCTCCATAACCTGTCCGCCTGCTCTGAGCAGGCGGACAGACATTGCCGCAACTCAACCCAATCGAGTACGATCAGGTTGATTGACACTCCCTGCTAGCGGCCGCGAATCTGCAGGGGGCAGCGTCGCACCAGCAGCGCTGAATACGGAGAGCGTATTGCTCTCCGCATTCAGCGAGGTCTGTCGGACCTGATCCACACTGTCGGATCAGGTCCGACAGACCTTTGTTATATAGGCCCCAAAGAATGAAAGAAAGAGAGAAAGAAGACAATAAAGTTATTGAAAGTAATTATGTGTATGTGGGAAGCCATCAAAACTATTTATGAATTGATTTTTTTTTATGCAGACCCTCAAAACATATATCTCTTTTACTTAAGAAGATAGATTCATGAGAGTACAGTAGGCTCTCACATACAAAAAGACAGGTATTTCAGCATACAAAAATTATTTTTATTAAATATATTAGACCAAAAAAACAAGTCAAATTGGTGAATTATTGCACTCAGTGTATCCCAAACCCACAAATCAATTACAATAATAATAAATCAAAAATATAGTAAAGTTACTTAAAAGCACATGGCCAACTCTCCAGATCTTACAGCATTTTAAAATATTTAAGAAGCTTGCATATACAAAATTATAAGAAAATATCCCTGCTAGAGGGTGACTCTGCGTTATTGCAGAAATCTGTCACCATGGCAATCCATTTGTAGATCTATGTTCTGTAGGTTCTTAATACATTTGGCACTGGAATTCTACTGAACTATAGTAAAGATTTTAACAACAGTATACAGTGTAAATTGTAGCCAGAACAACACCTCACACATGCTACTGGTCTATATAGCAATCTGTCACCTTGGTAATACAGGAGGATCTATGTTCGCCACTATAATTCACTATAACGCCAGCCTTTATAGAAGCAAAAATCCCATAGTGCTAGAGTTATTATAAAAAAGCTACATAGCTTTGCAAATAATCTGCTTCAAGAAAATCCTTTCCATATAATGTTGGATCATTCATGCTGTATATTTTTATCACATATTATCCTAATGTATATACTGACTTTGTCACTAACTCTCAAGCGCCAGAGCAGGTGAGCAATTTAACTACTGCACTCTTTCGTGGCAGTATACCTAAAAGTAGCATGATGGTGCATACAGGCAAAGTGCCAGAGTTATTGCTGCGAGCGTGTCTGGGAGCCGGTTGCTTTCTGTGATGACGTCATATTTTGTACATGCAAGCTTAAAGGGACAGTCTACTCCAGAATATTTGTTGTTTAAAAATATAGATAATCCCTTTATTACCTATTCCCCGGTTTTGCATAACCAACACAGTTATATAACTACACTTTTTACCTCTGTAATTACCTTGTATCTAAGCCTCTGCAGACTGCCCCCTTTCTCAGATCTTTTAACAGACATGCATTTTAGCCAATCAGGGCTGACTCTTAAATAACTCCATGGGAGTGAGCACAATATTATCTATATAACACACATGAACTAGCAGTGATTAACTGTCAAACAATGTCAAAATGCACTGAGATAGAGACAGTTCAACAGCTTACAAGTTAGTATATGAGCCTACCTAGGTTTAGCTTTCCACAAAGAATACCATGAACGATGTATTATTTTTGTAATTTATTTGTGGGTTTAGGGTCTGGGATACAGAGAGTGCAATAATTCACAGCTTTTACTTTTTTTTTGCTCTAATTTATACAAATAAAAATATTTTTTGTAGCTGAAATCCTTGTCTTTTTGTAGGAGTGTACAATATTCTCATGAATATATGTTAAGATAAAGGGACAGTCAACACCAGATTTTTTGTTTAAAAAGAAAGATAATCCCTTTATTACTCATTCCCCAGTTTTGCATAACCAACACAGTTATAATAATACATGTTTTACTTCTGTAATTACCTTGTATCTTAGCTTCAGCTGACTGCCCCCTTATTTCAGTTCTTTTGACAGACTTGCATTTTAGCCAATCAGTGCTCACTCCTAGGTCACTTCACGTGCATGAGCTCAATGTTATCTATATAAAACACTTGAACTAATGACCTCTAGTGGTCAAAATGCATTCCGATTAGAGGCAGTCTTCAAGGTCTAAGAAATTAGCATATGAAGCTCCTAGGTTTAGCTTTCAACTAAGAATACCAAGAGAACAAAGCAAAATTGGTGATAAAACTAAATGGGGAAGTTGTTTAAAATGACATGCCCTATTTAGTTCATTAAAGTTTTTTTTGGACTTGACTGTCCCTTTAAGGTAAATTTATTGAAAGAGTTGGTTTAATTATGAAGTAACAAAGACTTTTTTTTACCAGATTATTTTTTAGTAGTTTTTGATTGTTTGTTTTTTATCTTCAATGTTCTTTTGTACCCCTTGTTACTTTGTTCACCCTTCTTTCAGTCTCCTAGGTACAGAAAGACTTCACTAATGAACTTACAAAAGTAATCCTTTTCTGTAACCTGTTTGAGAAAGGGATCAGCTTCCTGCACTCTTTGATTTTTTACAGAACTAGAGTTTCTGGGAGAATATGTAAGTAGAATCTTCTGTCATTTGATCTGTTCTTTCGTTCAACATTTCATGGGAATAACAGTGAGCAAAACATCAATAATAATTAACCCTAATGGCAGAAAGAAATCTAAAGGGAGATTTGTTTCATCACTTTCTCTAAACGAGACAAATATTTTATTTCATTTGATAAACAGTAGAACAGCAAGAACTTAAAAGATATTTGGGAAATTATTTTTCCTGAATGTGTTAAGATTTATTCTGACGTATTATTGTTTTTATTTCTTTATTTCTTAAAAAAAAAACCCACAATAACTTGTGATTCACAATAGGGAAAACATAAAAATATATAGAGAAAATAACAATTGTTACAGACATAAAGATCCTGAGGTTGTTTCTCAAGGTTACATACACAATAGAGAATATATATATATATATATATATATATATATATATATATATATATATATATATATATACCAATTAAATAAGAAAGGCACTCTCCGTGTTTGATAAATCAAGCTTTACTTTAAGTGAACGTTTTCGGGATTGCTCCCGTCCTCAGACTTTACAAAACAAACAGAAATAGAACAATTTATGTGTTTACCTGGTTGTGATCCTGCTAGAGCGTGTGGCGTCCCCTATGCGCAACTGCGCATGCGCAAGAGACTATACGGAGGCCCTAGAGGTTCAAAAGAGTCACCAAGTCAAAAAATTAAAAAGTTAAAAACACAACACAACAACAAAATAGCAGATAAGGTTATATGGAAAGTGTATGGGGAATATGGAAAGTGTATGGGGAATAAAATCGAGTATGTATAACGTGAGTGTACTATGCTGCTATGACAAAGGGTGGTACAGTAGATATACATTGCTTAATCGGGTACATCATTCCTCTCACACCTGAAAATATTAGCTACCCTGTTCATATGTTTTTATTCATCATAAAACAGGCTTTATACTAATTCATCAGTTGATGAAACATTGTACATCACACATGCTATGATTTATAATATAGCATGTCCCTAACGTAAGGTTTGCAAGTATTGTTACCTAGCAAATGCTAGTGAACCAATCATAAGGTATCATATGTTATTGTAACCTTACAGCGTCCTGGCTATACAAAATCATGTAGTGCTTATTGTATCGTAACAGGACATCAGCTATCTCAATGGGTCTTATTCCAATGTTGCCATTCAGACCACAAAATGTATTATCGAACATTACAGCTACCCTGATCGTATGTTCATTCATCATAAAATGGGCTTCATACTAACACAAAAGCTGAGAGAACATTGTATACCACACTTGCTTTGATTTATAATGTATAGTGGGACTTGCCTCTTGACATGAGGCTTGCAGGCATTATAACTTAGTGACAGTAAACATAGCGTAATTACGAATCAAATACCTCCAATGCTAGTAAACCAATTATAAGTCGTCCCATATTGTGGCGGACTAGCAACAACTTAGCATCACAAAATCATGTAATGCTTATTGCACCATATTAGGATACCAACTATATCCAACAATCTAATTAGAATGATATCATAGAAACCACAAATGTGTTGTCATATGTTATAATGTTAACATTAAAACCACAACCACATATTAATGTTTATGCTTGCCACGTAACTCAAAAGTATACCATGTATGCTATTACAATACCAAATCGTAAACAGAATTGATAATGCCACCAAAAGATAAATAATTTCAGTTATGCCAAGTCAAAACTTGGCCCACAACAAAAATAAAATAAAACATGTGTATGATCAGATTCCTGAAATCTGGCTCCCCAGAAATGATATGTTAACTCATCTCATAAAGAATGACATCCTAACACTACACAAGACCAAAGTAATTTGGGCATATAAAGCCCTTGTGCATCAAGGGAACACAACCAGCCAGAATAATCCAATAGATAACCAAACATCCCTGTCAGATATTCAAATATTCAAACTTATTCGAAAATACTCAGAGAATACTCGGAAATATTCAGAAAATATTTAGAAAATATTATTCAGAAAATATTATTCAGGAAGTAAAGACCCCCTTCACAGGAGGTAGATACTCACAAAAAACATTGCATATCAAGGTGGACATTCAGTCCCTTAGGAACCAGAGTGTCTAATGTAAAAATCCACCTCCTCTCCCTTTGCAATAGCAGCCTACCTGTATCGCCACCTCTAGGAAGGGGTGGGATGTGGTCTATGATAATAAATCGTAGATCAGTGTTTTTGTGTTTTGCCTGGAAAAAATGCCTGGCCACATGTTGGTCCAATTTACCACTGTTTAGGGCCGCTCTAATAGCCGACCTATGATTGGCCATTCTAGTGCGGGCATCGTCCTGTGTCTTATCGACGTAGAACTTGCCACATGGACAGTGGATCATGTATATAATGTAATTGGTGGTACATGTGACCCTATGTCTAATTGCAAATTTCTTGTTTGTCCAAGGATGTGTGAAAAATTTGCTCTGGGTCATCCCACTACATGTGGTACATCCACTACACCGGAAGCACCCATTTCTCCAACATAGGTGTGTCCGGTCCACGGCGTCATCCTTACTTGTGGGATATTCTCTTCCCCAACAGGAAATGGCAAAGAGCCCAGCAAAGCTGGTCACATGATCCCCCCTAGGCTCCGCCTTCCCCAGTCATTCTCTTTGCCGTTGTACAGGCAACATCTCCACGGAGATGGCTTAGAGTTTTTTGGTGTTTAAATGTAGTTTTATTGCTTCAATCAAGAGTTTGTTATTTTAAAATAGTGCTGGTATGTACTATTTACTCTGAAACAGAAAGGAGATGAAGATTTCTGTTTGTAAGAGGAAGATGATTTTAGCAACCGTTACTAAAATCGATGGCTGTTTCCACACAGGACTGTTGAGATGAAGTAACTTCAGTTGGGGGGAACAGTGTGCAGACTTTTACTGCTTGAAGTATGACACATTTCTAACAAGACTTGGTAATGCTGGAAGCTGTCATTTTCCCTATGGGATCCGGTAAGCCATTTTAATAACAATTTATAAAGGGCTTCACAAGGGCTTTAAAGACTGGTAGACATTTTTCTGGGCTACAACGTTTGTTTTATAAGCATGTTTAATGGTTTGTTACTCTGAGGAGTTGTTTTTATCTGGGAATTTTGATAATAAAAACGGCAGGCACTGTATTGGACACCTTTTTCACTGGGGGCCTTCTCTAGTCATAGGCAGAGCCTCAGTTTCGCGCCACTAATGCGCAGTTGTTTTTTGGGAATCAAAGCATGCAGATGCATGTGTGAGGAGCTCTGATACACTGAAAAAGCGTGCTGAAGGCGTCATTTGGTATCGTATTCCCCTCTGGGCTTGGTTGGGTCTCAGCAAAGCAGATACCAGGGACTGTATAGGGGTTAAATGAAAAAACGGCTCCGGTTCCGTTATTTTAAGAGTTAAAACTTTCAAATTTGGTGTGCAATACTTTCAAGGCTTTATGACACTGTGGTGAAATTTTGGTGAATTTTGGACAATTCCTTCATACTTTTTCGCATATTCAGTAATAAAGTGTGTTCAGTTTAAAATTTAAAGTGACAGTAACGGTTTTATTTTAAAACGTTTTTTGTACTTTGTTATCAAGTTTATGCCTGTTTAACATGTCTGTACCATCAGATAGACTATGTTCTGTATGTCAGGAAGCCAAAGTTCCTTCTCATTTAAATAGATGTGATGCATGTGATAGTGAAAATGATGCCCAAGATGATTCCTCTAGTGAGGGGAGTAAGCATGGTACTGCATCATCCCCTTATGTGTCTACACCAGTCTTGCCCACACAAGAGGCCCCTAGTACATCTAGTGCGCCTATTCTTCTTACTATATTAACGGCTGTAATGGATAATTCTATTAAAAACATTTTAGCCAAAATGCCCACTTATCAGCGAAAGCGCGACTGCTCTGTTTTAGATACTGTAGAGCATGAGGACGCAGATGATAATGGTTCTGACATGCCCTTACACCAGTCTGAAGGGGCTAGGGAGGTTTTGTCTGAGGGAGAAATTTCAGATTCAGGAAAAATTTCTCAACAAGCTGAACCTGATGTTATTACGTTCAAATTTAAATTGGAACATCTCCGCGCTCTGCTTAAGGAGGTGTTATCTACTCTGGATGATTGTGACAATTTGGTCGTTCCAGAGAAATTATGTAAGATGGACAAGTTCCTAGAGGTCCCGGTGCCCCCCGAAGCTTTTCCTATACCCAAGCGGGTGGCGGATATTGTAAACAAAGAATGGGAAAGGCCCGGCATACCTTTTGTCCCTCCCCCTATATTTAAGAAATTGTTTCCTATAGTCGACCCCAGAAAGGACTTATGGCAGACAGTCCCTAAGGTCGAGGGGGCGGTCTCTACTTTAAACAAACGCACCACTATCCCTATAGAAGATAGTTGTGCTTTCAAAGATCCTATGGATAAAAAGTTAGAAGGTTTGCTTAAAAAGATGTTTGTTCAGCAAGGTTACCTTCTACAGCCAATTTCATGCATTGTTCCTGTTACTACAGCAGCATCTTTCTGGTTTGATGAACTAGAAAAGTCGCTAGATAAAGATACCTCTTATGAGGAGATTATGGACAGAATTCGTGCTCTTAAATTGGCTAATTCTTTTACTCTAGACGCTACCCTGCAATTAGCTAGATTAGCGGCGAAAAATTCAGGGTTTGCTATTGTGGCGCGCAGAGCGCTTTGGCTAAAGTCTTGGTCAGCGGATGCGTCATCCAAGAACAAATTGCTTAATATTCCTTTCAAGGGGAAAACGCTGTTTGGCCCTGACTTGAAAGAGATTATTTCAGATATCACTGGGGGAAAGGGCCATGCCCTTCCTCAGGATAGGTCTTTCAAGGCTAAAAATAAGCCTAATTTTCGTCCTTTTCGTAGAAACGGACCAGCCTCAAGTTCTACACCCTCTAAGCAAGAGGGTAATACGTCTCAAGCCAAGCCAACCTGGAGGCCAATGCAAGGCTGGAACAAGGGTAAGCAGGCCAAGAAACCTGCTACTGCTACAAAGACAGCATGAGATGTTGGCCCCCGATCCGGGACCGGATCTGGTGGGGGGCAGACTTTCTCTCTTCGCTCAGGCATGGGCAAGAGATGTTCTGGATCCTTGGGCCCTAGAAATAGTCTCCCAAGGTTATCTTCTGGAATTCAAGGAGCTACCCCCAAGGGGAAGATTCCACAGGTCTCAATTGTCTTCAGACCACATAAAAAACAGGCATTCTTACATTGTGTAGAAGACCTGTTAAAAATGGGAGTGATTCATCCTGTTCCATTAAAGGAACAAGGGATGGGATTCTACTCCAATCTGTTCATAGTTCCCAAAAAAGAGGGAACATTCAGACCAATCTTGGATCTCAAGATCTTAAACGAATTTCTCAGGGTTCCATCGTTCAAGATGGAAACCATTCGAACAATTCTTCCTACCATCCAGGAAGGTCAATTCATGACCATGGTGGATTTAAAGGATGCGTATCTACATATTCCTATCCACAAGGAACATCATCAGTTCCTAAGGTTCGCCTTTCTGGACAAACATTACCAGTTCGTGGCACTTCCATTCGGATTAGCCACTGCCCCAATAATTTTCACAAAGGTACTAGGGTCCCTTCTAGCGGTGCTAAGACCGAGGGGAATTGCAGTAGTACCTTACTTGGACGACATTCTGATTCAAGCGTCGTCCCTGCCACAAGCAAAGGCTCATACGGACATTGTCCTAGCCTTTCTCAGATCTCACGGGTGGAAAGTGAACATAGAGAAAAGTTCTCTATCTCCGTCAACAAGAGTCCCCTTCTTGGGAACAATAATAGACTCCTTAGAAATGAAGATTTTTCTGACAGAAGCCAGAAAATCAAAACTTCTAAACTCTTGTCAAGTACTTCATTCTGTTCTTCTTCCTTCCATAGCGCAGTGCATGGAAGTAATAGGTTTGATGGTTGCGGCAATGGACATAGTTCCTTTTGCGCGAATTCATCTAAGACCATTACAACTGTGCATGCTCAGACAGTGGAATGGGGATTATACAGACTTGTCTCCAACGATACAAGTAGATCAGAGGACCAGAGATTCACTCCGTTGGTGGCTGACCCTGGACAACCTGTCACAAGGGATGAGCTTCCGCAGACCAGAGTGGGTCATTGTCACGACCGACGCCAGTCTGGTGGGCTGGGGCGCGGTCTGGGAACCCCTGAAAGCTCAGGGTCTTTGGTCTCGGGAAGAATCTCTTCTACCGATAAACATTCTGGAACTGAGAGCGATATTCAATGCTCTCAAGGCTTGGCCTCAGCTAGCAAAGGCCAAATTCATAAGGTTTCAATCAGACAACATGACGACTGTTGCGTATATCAGCCATCAGGGGGGAACAAGGAGTTCCCTGGCGATGGAAGAAGTGACCAAAATAATTCAATGGGCGGAGACTCACTCCTGCCACTTGTCTGCAATCCACATCCCAGGAGTAGAAAATTGGGAAGCGGATTTTCTGAGTCGTCAGACATTTCATCCGGGGGAGTGGGAACTCCATCCGGAAATCTTTGCCCAAATAACTCAATTATGGGGCATCCCAGACATGGATCTGATGGCGTCACGCCAGAACTTCAAGGTTCCTTACTACGGGTCCAGATCCAGGGATCCCAAGGCGGCTCTAGTGGAAGCACTAGTAGAACCTTGGACCTTCAACCTAGCTTATGTGTTCCCACCGTTTCCTCTCATTCTCAGGCTGGTAGCCAGGATCAAACAGGAGAGGGTATCGGTGATCTTGATAGCTCCTGCGTGGCCACGCAGGACTTGGTATGCAGACCTGGTGAATATGTCATCAGCTCCACCATGGAAGCTACCTCTGAGACAGGACCTTCTTGTTCAAGGTCCGTTCGAACATCCGAATCTGACCTCACTCCAACTGACTGCTTGGAGATTGAACGCTTGATTTTATCAAAGCGAGGGTTCTCAGATTCTGTCATTGATACTCTTATTCAGGCTAGAAAGCCTGTAACTAGAAAATCTACCATAAAATATGGAAAAGATATATCTGTTGGTGTGAATCTAAAGGATTCCCATGGAACAAGATAAAAATTCCTAGGATTCTATCCTTTCTTCAAGAAGGTTTGGAGAAAGGATTATCTGCAAGTTCTTTGAAGGGACAGATTTCTGCTTTATCTGTTTTACTTCACAAAAAGCTGGCGGCTGTGCCAGATGTTCAAGCTTTTGTTCAGGCTCTGGTTAGAATCAAGCCTGTTTACAAAAATTTGACTCCTCCCTGGAGTCTCAATCTAGTTCTTTCAGTTCTTCAGGGGATTCCGTTTGAACCCCTACATTCCGTTGATATAAAGTTATTATCTTGGAAAGTTTTGTTTTTGGTTGCAATTTCTTCTGCAAGAAGAGTTTCAGAGTTATCTGCTCTGCAGTGTTCTCCTCCATATCTGGTGTTCCATGCAGATAAGGTGGTTTTGCGTACTAAACCTGGTTTTCTTCCGAAAGTTGTTTCTAATAAAAATATTAACCAGGAGATAGTCGTGCCTTCTTTGTGTCCTAATCCAGTTTCAAAGAAGGAACGTTTGTTGCACAACTTGGATGTAGTTCGTGCTCTCAAATTTTACTTAGCAGCTACTAAGGATTTCAGACAAACATCTTCTTTGTTTGTTGTTTATTCTGGTAAAAGGAGAGGTCAAAAAGCAACTTCTACCTCTCTCTCTTTCTGGCTTAAAAGCATTATCCGATTGGCTTATGAGACTGCCGGACGGCAGCCTCCTGAAAGAATCACAGCTCACTCCACTAGGGCTGTGGCTTCCACATGGGCCTTCAAGAACGAGGCTTCTGTTGATCAGATATGTAAGGCAGCGACTTGGTCTTCACTGCACACTTTTACCAAATTCTACAAATTTGATACTTTTGCTTCATCTGAGGCTATTTTTGGGAGAAAGGTTTTGCAAGCCGTGGTGCCTTCCATCTAGGCGACCTGATTTGTTCCCTCCCATCATCCGTGTCCTAAAGCTTTGGTATTGGTTCCCACAAGTAAGGATGACGCCGTGGACCGGACACACCTATGTTGGAGAAAACAGAATTTATGCTTACCTGATAAATTTCTTTCTCCAACGGTGTGTCCGGTCCACGGCCCGCCCTGGTTTTTTAATCAGGTCTGATGATTTATTTTCTCTAACTACAGTCACCACGGTATCATATGATTTCTCCTATGCATATTCCTCCTTTACGTCGGTCGAATGACTGGGGAAGGCGGAGCCTAGGGGGGATCATGTGACCAGCTTTGCTGGGCTCTTTGCCATTTCCTGTTGGGGAAGAGAATATCCCACAAGTAAGGATGACGCCGTGGACCGGACACACCGTTGGAGAAAGAAATTTATCAGGTAAGCATAAATTCTGTTTTTTGGTGGTGTCTAACCATGTTTTAGACTTATAACTCAGTCTATTATCAGGTCGCATCAGGTGATCTCTTAAGGAGGCCGCCCTCCTATAGCCAACAATTGGTAAGTCCATAGAATTACAGGACAGTCCTTTGTCAGTTGAGACAATGTCCCAATGGTCACGTAAAATCTTCGGCAAAGTGACCTTATCAGGGGTAAAGGTAGTTGTCAGTATCATCCGCTCCTTTGGAGGTGCTTCTGGTTCTGTCTTCTTCAAGGCTTCCTTCTGTGTAGTATTATTAGCCTCTATATAAACAGATGTGAGATGTTGTTTACTGTATCCCCGCTGTTCAAACTTGTTCCTCATCTCATCCAATTGTAGTTGTTTGTTGGCTTGGTCACTGTTGTTTCGAGTGACCCTCTTAAACTGCGATTTGGGCAAGGCCTTTTTCAGGAATGGTGGATGGCAACTTGTTCCTTGTAGGATAGAGTTTCTGTCAGTGGGTTTTTGATACAACGTTGTTCTCAGACCAGCGCCAGATTTGTATATTCTTAAATCCAAGAAATCAATTGTCTGTTTGTCACAGGTGATCTTGAACTTGAGGTTATAATTTACTTCATTTAGTTCTTTAAACCAAGAATCCAATCCTTGTTGGTCACCCCTCCAGATCAAAAACAGATCGTCTATGTACCTGCGAAACATCAGTATCCTCTGATCTTGAAAGAGTGTGGTACCCAGGGTTTCAAATTGTGCTATAAACAGATTGGCATAGGATGGGGCCACATTGGACCCCATCGCTGTGCCCGATATCTGTAGGTAGAATTGCAATTTGAATCTGAAATAATTCAATTTCAAGCAATATTCAAGCAGCTGTAGTACCACATCAACTGGTGGACCCAATTATGGAGAATTGAGCAGAGTGGATCTAATTGCGGCCATCCCCTCATCATGCGGGATGACAGTGTACAGGCTGGTTACATCTAAGGTATCCAGCAAATCATTCCCATTCAATTCATCCACTTCTTGTAGCAGCTTCACCATTTCAATTGAATCGAGGAGGAAGGAACCCATATGTTTTACAAATGGTTGTAAGATGTCATCTACATAGACTGCAAGTGATTGTAACACAGAGCCCCTAGCCGACACAATTCTGCGTCCTGGGGGCCTAACAGGGTCCTTGTGGACTTTTGGTAAAGTGTAGATTATTGGAACTACAGGAAAATCCACAACCAAAAATTCATATGTTGCCTTAGTTAGAACAGGTGTGAGAGGAATGATGTACCCAATTAAGCAATGTATATCTACTGTACCATCCTTTGTCATAGCAGCATAGTACACTCACGTTATACATACTCGATTTTATTCCCCATACACTTTCCCTATTCCCCATACACTTTCCATATAACCTTATTTGCTATTTTGTTGTTGTGTTGTGTTTTTAACTTTTTAATTTTTTGACTTGGTGACTCTTTTGAACCTCTAGGGCCTCCGTATAGTCTCTTGCGCATGCGCAGTTGCGCATAGGAGACGCTACACGCTCTAGCAGCATCACAACCCGGTAAACACATAAATTGTTCTATTTCTGTTTGTTTTGAAAAGTCTGAGGACGGGGGCAACCCCGAAAACGTTCACTTAAAGTAAAGCTTGATTTATCAAACACGGAGAGTGCCTTTCTTATTTAATTGGCATACTACAGTTTGAAGTGCACCCCGGAGGCTGTGTTGCAGTAGTGAGTATTCTATACTATACTATATATATATATATATATATATATATATATACATACAGTGTATATATGTATATAATATATAAAAAATACTTTAACTTGGACAGGTTAGCGTGCGTATTACAAGTTGAAAGTAAATTGCATGCGAGCAAAAACACAATGTGCGCTAACTTCAGGACTTCAGACATTGTGACCGTGTTAAAGGTACAGTGTACACCAATTTTCATTTAACTGCATGTAATAGACACTACTATAAAGAATAGGCACAGATACTGATGTAAAAATCCACTATAAAACCGTTTAAAAACTTACTAAGAAGCTGCCAGTTTAGCACTGTTGATGAGGTTAGGCTGGGACACCCAGTGAAAAGGGGCTGGGAAAGCAAGAAGAGCAGACACTCCCCCCTCCTCCCCCATTCCCTGCATATGAAAATACAGATAACATAAACAGGAGCCAGCAGTAGTCTGTAAACAGTAAACACGTGTATACTTCTGACATTTTGGGGCTTGGTTAGGAGTCTGATAATCAGCACATAAACCAAGATTACAAGTTGTGTGCTAAACCCGGTGCGTAAATAACGCAAAAAATGTAGCGGTACTGCACTTTCCATAGCGCTGCTAAGTTACACAAAAACCTTCTTGTGCTGTGTGCTAAGCTCCCTACCACACAAAAGCCAAGGCCTGACTTGAGGTGCTCGTGCACATTTCCCCCCATAAAGAGAAAGTGTTAGAAAAAAACTAACACCTGCGATCTTGGAATGACGATCACTATAACGCAATCCCCATTGATGTCTATGGGGAAAATAAAGTTACGTTAAAACCTAACATAAACCCCTAGTCTAAATACCCCTAATCTGCCGCCCCTAAATAAAGTTATTAACCCCTAAACCACCTCCCCCGCATTGCTAACACCTAATTAAACATATTAACCCATAAACCGCTGGCCCCCCACATCGCAACTACTATAATACAGCTATTAACCCCTAAACTGCTGGTCCCCCACATCACAACTACTATATTAAACTATTAACCCCTAAACCTAACACCCCCTAACTTTAAATTAAAGTTACAATATAACTGTCTTAAAATAAATAAAAACTTACCTGTAAAATAAAAAAAATACTAAGCTTAAACTATAAATAATCCTAACGTAACTATTAAAAAAAAAAACAATAAACGAAAAATAAAAAAACTTAGTTACAAAATTAAAAAATCCTAACACTAAGAAAAAATAAAAAAAACCTAACATTAAAATAAAAAGCAAATACTAAAATTATGAAAAATAAAAAAAACTAAGATTACAAAAAATAATAAACGAAATTATCCAAAATAATAAACATTAAACCTAATCTAATACTCCTATAAAAACAAAAAGCCATCCCAAAATACCCCCCCCCTAATCTAACAATAAACTACCAATAGCCCTTAAATGGGCCTTTTGTAGGGCATTGCCCTGAAGCAATCAGCTCTTTTACCTAAAAAAAAATAACAGTAAAACCCCCCACCCAACTAACCCCCAAAAATAAAAAACCTAACTCTAAAAAAACATAAGCTACCCATTGCCCCTAAAGGGGCATTTGTATGGGCATTGCCCTTAAAAGGGCAATCAGCTCTTTAGTGCCCATTAAAAAATAAAAAAGTCCTAATCTAAAAAAAAAAAAAATTAGACTAACCCCAAAAAATGTACTTACAGTTCCTGAAGTCCGGACATCCATCTCCATCCAGACGGCGACAAGTCTTCATCCAGGCGGCGACATCTTCATCCATCGCGGGGGCATCTTCTATCTTCATCCTGGTGGCGCGGAGCTGTGGCGGCGCTGAGCTGAGAAGAACTGTTTTACAACATATTTCCATACGATATTACCAAAACGGACTTAGGGGTCGATTTATGAAGCGGATGCTGCTTCCGACCCACTCCGCTTCAGTTCCGCCTAAAGCAGAATTTAAGAAGCAGCGGTCCTAAGACCACTGCTCCTTAACTCGTCCACCACCTCTGAGGTTGCGGACAGCAATCAGCCCAATCAAATATGATCGGGTTGATTGACACCCCCTGCTAGCGGCCGATAAGCCGCGAATCTGCAGGGGGCGGTATTGCACCAGCATTTCACAAGAACTGCTGGTGCAATGATAAATGCCGACAGCGTATGCTGTCTGCATTTATTGATGTACGGCAGACATGATACGCTACATCGTATCATATCCTTCCGCACTTTAATAAATTGACCCCATAAAGAGCAATGGAAAACGCATCAGATGATAATTATCAAGAATGACCAACAAGAAGTGAACAGATGAGAAAAAGAAGACCCAATTAACAGCACAAGGACATCCTTTAAAAAGCCAAGCGACTATTTGGTGAAACGGTCATCGGATCTGAGCGTGTGACGTCACGTCATGGGCGGAGACCAACCTTCTAAACCATAATCAAAGACATTGTTTACAATATACAGTCTGTGCAATATACGGATGTTCTAGCTGTGGTTGTTCTCTGTAAACCCCTGTGATTTTAAACACATGTTTTGATAAATTGTTTTACCATTAATCTGAGTTCACTGCTCCTGCTGGAGTCTCCCATTCCTTTTATATCTAGAGCTTGATGTTAGGCTCTGCAGTATGTGAGTATACAACTTACATGTGAATTAACCCTGTAGTCTCACAGGACTTCACTATTGGCAGCATTGATCGGTCTTATTTGAGGTTAACCCTTGGAGTTCGACTGCAGCATTCATTTCCACTGAGAAGTAATCCCTGGGATCACTTATGCACATTTGGAGTTAAAGGGACAGTTAAGGCACCAAATAAACATAATTCAGTATGTTACTTACAAAATGTTAATGTGGCACATCGTTCTCCCTCTGCTGCAGTCCTCAGGGATTATCCATTTTTTTCAAATAACCAACTGCCGTTTACAGCTAAAAATGGTGGCCTAACTCCTCCTCCCATCGTCTTCTTCCCACAGAGCTTCTTTTGAGAATTTCTCATGCACGCCCAACTTGAACGTGCCTTGAGCCTAACGCATGTGCAAAGTGTTATTATTTTGATTTCTTACAGAATGCTGTGGGGGGCCGTTTTAGTGCTGCACCGGAAGTCATGTATAATCTTCCTCTCTTGTGCTCCTTCAGTTTTCGCGCTTTTGGGGATCAGGTAAGTAAGTGGTGTCTCAAGCTGCTCCGCGCTTTTAAAAAAAATATTACTGGGCTGTAATTATCTAAACTTCCTCTAAATAGATGTGTGTGCACCGCCTAACCTAAACATAAAGCAGGGCAAATAGCACTGTGTTGCTTGCTGATAGAGTGTCAATCGTCTAATAGAAGCCGTAACTGATTGAACCACCCGCTTTTGCTTTACCCTACGATATAACCAAGCCACTTTACTGCCCCCGCCTGAGTCGCAAATTTTTGACCAGGAGGCAAGTACTAACCAGAGGAAGGGGGGTCATTGATAAAACAGACAGGGGGTGGGAGAAAGGGAGATACAGAGGGGGAGGGAGAGAGAGAGAGAGAAAGAGGAGAGAGAGACAGAGGGGAGAGAGAAAGGGAGAGACAGAGGGGGAATTAAAAAAGGCATTCCAAACCAAGTTGGCCAAATGATGATAAGCACAGGTGCCACGCCACGGCCCCTTCTTTACCTGGGTCCTAACAATGTGTTGTTATATTTCATCAAATATGCATTTTTTGTTTCTAGTAATAAAAAAAATAAAAACATTTATATACAATTCTGTCATTATACTAGCCGTAGATATTTGTTGGCTACAAATCTGTAAAAAGCCCACAAAACAACCACACAAGTATAATTTGTCTAATTTACCACTAAGGTGTTTTGGCCGTGGAGGGACACTCCTCTTAGGGGGTAATGCTGGGATGGATCCTCTGAAAATCAAGATCAGTGGAAGATAGCGTCAAAGAGATCAGGACTCTAGTGCTGAAAGACATAACAATCAGAATAATTACAAAAATGACAGCAGCTTAGTATTTCTCAAACACAATGAAATAATGTAGAAGACTGGAATTTGAAAAGAGATGCTGTGATGTAGCATGCTTTGAGACACAGGTAGTGTATATATAGTGGCATTTTTAGTTGTTGGAGAAAAATCAATGTCTGAATAGATCCGGTAAATGACTTGTCTTACAATAAACCGGAAATAAAGGTGTTGTCAAACGAATCAAATAGTGTGTTTTGTATTTATTGATTGGCAGGCTCTCAGTTGTGTGTAATTCACTTGGCAAGCGGCCATATTGTTTCCCCTAGACATGACAGCTCTGTACCTTTGTTACTGTGTATCTTGGTTAGTAAAGTGTATCTTGGTTACTAAGGGGTATCTGGAGCTGAAAACAGAATAGGACCACACCAGGGTGTCCCTTTCATTAGAATACTTTCCATTTATACCCAACTTTGCTCAACAAAGCACAGTAGTGATTACTGAAATGGATGCTTTTATGTGTGTGTTTGTATGTATGTTTATGTGTGTGTTGTATGCATGCTCGTGTGTATATGTGCAGGGTGTATGTGCTTGTATGTGTGTGTTTGTATGTATGTTTATGTGTGTGTTGTATGCATGTTTGTATGTGTGTATATGTGCAGGGTGTATGTATGTTTATGTGTGTGTTGTATGCATGCTCGTGTGTATATGTGCAGGGTGTATGTGCTTGTATGTGTGTGTTTGTATGTATGTTTATGTGTGTGTTGTATGCATGCTCGTGTGTATATGTGCAGGGTGTATGTGCTTGTATGTGTGTGTTTGTATGTATGTTTATGTGTGTGTTGTATGCATGCTCGTGTGTATATGTGCAGGGTGTATGTGCTTGTATGTGTGTGTTTGTATGTATGTTTATGTGTGTGTTGTATGCATGTTTGTATGTGTGTATGTGTGCAGGGTGTTTGTATTTATATTTGTATGTAAGTATGTATTTTTTTTTCTTGCATGTAATACTGTGCTGAAAAATGCAGTATTCTCTATAACACTTTGCAAAACCTACTAGATAGATAAAAATCTTTAGCAGACTAGGCAGACTCTGTAAGCTTTATATAGGAGTCAGTGAGCAGTTATTTCTCAGATCAATGCTCAGTTTGGGGAATTAAAAAAACACTCCAGTAACAGAGCAGTTTGAACATTTCTAACCCATATGTCACCTCAGTGTTTTAAACAATTATATTTGCATGCAGGGAGTGATCCATAAATATGTCAGGGTGTATAAATATATATATCTTTAGACACACACATATATATATATATATATATATATATATATATATATATATATATATCTCTTTTTACACAAAACATTGAAACACTGATATCTGCATGACTACTACAAACTGCAATATCTAGCCAAATTGCTATAGTGTGTGTATATGTGTATATATATATATATATATATATATATATATATATATATATATATACACACATACACATACATACTATAGCAATTTGGCTAGATATTGCAGTTTGTAGTAGTCATGCAGATATCAGTGTTTCAATGTTTTGTGTAAAAAGAGATATATATATATATAAAAATCTTTATACACATACCATTTTTTATAGATAGATAGATATCTCTTTAAACACAAAAAATTTAAGCACTGATATCTGCATGACTATATATATATATATATATATATATATATATATATATATATATATATATATATATATATAGTGTGTGTATAAAGATATATATATATATATATATATTTTTTTAAACAAAACATTGAAGCACTGATATCTGCATGACTACTACAAACTGCAATATCTAGCCAAATTGCTATAGTGTGTGTGTGTGTGTATATATATATATATATATATATATATATATATATATATCTCTTTATACACACACCAATTTATATATATATATATATATATATATATATATATATATATATATATATATATATTTAAACAAAACATTGAAGCACTGATATCTGCATGACTACTACAAACTGCAATATCTAGCCAAATTGCTATAATATATATATATATATAAAAATTTGTGTGTGTATATATATATATATATATCTTTATACAAAAAACATTCAAGCACTTATATCAGCACAGAGGTGCCAGTTAGAGCAGGGAGTAAAATATGGAGAAACGATACCTGCTTTGTATATAAAGATGAAATACACATTCAGCCCACAATAAATATGCAAGACGAATACAAGCACCGAGCGATCTGCAGAATCCCCTGTGCTAACAAAATACTGTGCGACTCAGGCGGGGGCAGTAAAGTGGCTTGGTTATATCGTAGGGTAAAGCAAAAGCGGGTGGTTCAATCAGTTACGGCTTCTATTAGACGATTGACACTCTATCAGCAAGCAACACAGTGCTATTTGCCCTGCTTTACGTTTAGGTTAGGCGGTGCACACACATCTATTTAGAGGAAGTTTAGATAATTACAGCCCAGTAATATTTTTTTTAAAAGCGCGGAGCAGCTTGAGACACCACTTACCTGATCCCCAAATGTATCAGTGATCTGTGTTGAAAGGGGATTGTGGCATAGTCATTTATCAGAAGCACTTTGCTTTATAGAAGGCGCACAATCTCAACCTGTCCCTTTTCAGATTTGTGAAACTAAATAAATGCAGCATGTAGCCTAGATGTGTTCTGATGTAATGATTGGTTCGTGAATAGAAACACCAGCTAAAACTGACAGGACAAATGAGTTAATGTGAGGCCTTTTAGTAAATCAATAGTAACATGGAAACAGTGATTTAATACTTGTGCTGTGAAGACTGAAAAACTGATTTCAAACGTTTAAAATAATAACTTGTAAATGTCATTTCAATGCGATTAAAATACAAAAGCCCCAGAAGAACGAGTCCTGATTCACTGTGATACATCACTCACAACCAGAAGAAAGTCCTCTAGACAACATCAGGCAAGAAGCATGACATGCACCCGCAGCCTGGTTCCCTACCTATCATGAGTATAGTGTGCGGGAGGAAATATCTCTTACCTAAGTGAAAAGCGGTCCGTCACTGAAATGGGAACCTTACTTCAGTTCCTGCTGTTAGTGACTCTTCTGCACAAATGCGCATGCGCGAATGGGCGTCGACGTCGTGGCCGACACTCATGTCATTTGCTGTAAGAAACAGATTCAAAATTACGTCAAGATAGGAGGAGTTAGGCCACCATTTTTAGCTGTGAACGGCAGTTGGTTATTTGAAAAAAATGGATAATCCCTGAGGACTGCAGCAGAGGGAGAACGATGTGCCACATTAACATTTTGTAAGTAACATACTGAATTATGTTTATTTGGTGCCTTAACTGTCCCTTTAATGTACAATGTCCCTTTAAACTTCTTCTCCCCATAGACTTCAATGAAGCTTGCTTTAAAAAAACAACCCAACTAACACTTATCTATTGCGCACTATTTGGACAATGTGTAAGACCATCAGCACTAAACCTGAAGATAGTTTTGGATATTTCTCATTCCAATGTTCTTCACATAGAAGAAAATGTTCTTTTTATTTTTTAAATATATATTTGTATACATATCTGATTATTTTTTTTGTAAAAGTATATATCTATACTTACATATATATGTGTACAAACAACAGTGTTAACCACAGCCCTTAAAGGAACATTATTTTTCATTATTCAAATTATACATTTTTAAACAAGTTTCCAATTTACCGGTACTTCTGTTATCAATTTTGCTTTATTATCTTGGTAACTTTTATTGAAGAAGCAACAATGCTGAACACATTTGTAAGCCAATGAGAATGGGCATACAAGTTCTGCCACCAATCAGCAGCTAGCTCCAAGCTTCTGAGCCTATCTAGATATGCTTTTTAATAAACAATACCAAGATAATGAAGCAAATTAGATAATAGAAGTAAATTGGAAAGTTGTTTAAAATGGTATGTTCTATCTGAATCATGAAAGAAAAAAATTGGGTCTCATGTCCCTTTAAAGTCTCTCACACATATATATCCTGGAGTTCCTCATGCATAGATATACCAACAAAAAAAGGAGATGTGGTGACAGCACTGTTTCTTAAAGGAACATTGAACCCAATTTTTTTCTTTTGTGATTCAGATAGAGCATGGAATTTTAAGCAACTTTCTAATTTACTCCTATTATCAAATGTTCTTTTTTCTCTTGGTATCTTTATTTGAAATGCAAGAATGTATGTTTAGATGCCGGACCATTTTTGGTGAACAACCTAGGTTGTCCTTGCTGATTGGTGAATAAATTCATCCACCAATCAAAAACTGCTATCCAGAGTTCTGAATCAAGAAAAAAGCTTATTTGCCTTCTTTTTCATATAAAGATAACAAGAGAACGAAGAAAAATTGATAATAGTAGTAAATTAGAAAGTTGCTTATAATTGCATGCTCTATCTGAATCACGAAAGAAAAATGTTGGGTTCAGTGTCCCTTTAAATCCAGATGTTCTTTATTGGAGTAACATACATAACAGTTTCAAAGCAGCTACTTTTCTGGCCTTCTCAGCCTTTATTCATGCATACTTTTCTTTGTTTTCATGTTATCCTTATTTGAAAAGCAGAGCTTAAAGGGACACTGTACCCAAAATTTTTCTTTCATGATTCAGATTGAGCATGAAATTTTAAGCAACTTTCTAATTTACTCCTATTATCAAATTTTCTTCATTCTCTTGGTATCTTTATTTGAAATGCAAGAATGTAAGTTTAGATGCCGGCCCATTTTTGGTGAACAACCTGGGTTGTCCTTGCTGATTGGTGGATAAATTCATCCACCAATAAAAAAGTGCTGTCCAGAGTACTGAAACAAAAAAAAGCTTAGATGCCTTCTTTTTCAAATAATGATAGCAAGAGAACGAAGAAGAATTGATAATAGGAGTAAATTAGAAAGTTGCTTAAAATTGCATGCTCTATCTGAATCACAAAAGAAAAAATTTGGGTTCAGTGTCCCTTTAAGAGTGTTCATGTGTCTGCAGTACTATATGGCAGCAGTTTTAAAACAATGTTATACATTAGCAGGATCGCTAGATGGCAGCACTATTTCCTGTCACGTATTGCTTTAGGCATGTGCCCGCTATCTACCTAGGTATCTCTTCAACAAAGAATAACAAGAGAATGAAATACATTTGATAATAGAAGTAAATAGGAAACTTTTTAAAAATTGTCTCTATCTGAATCCTGAAATAATTTTTTTGGGTTTAATGTCCCTTTAATGTCACAATATATGCACTGGTGATACATGGAGAAGTATCAACACCTATCTACTGTACACATATATACATATGTTTTGAAATAAGTTTGCATTATGTCATATTTATTAGGTTTTATTGTTATGTTTATTTTAATATATTATGGAGATTTATATATGACATCACTGATGATGATGATTGATTGGTTGTGTACTAGGGGGAGGAGCTTGTTACACATATATGCACTGTTTTGATTCACTTTTGCTTGTCTGAGGAAGGGGTGAATGCCCCGAAACGTCACAGATTAAAAGTTGCTGTGCTTTATTTAAATCCAGATTGTGCGACTATTGGATTCCTTGTTTATAATTTTTCTGCACCCTGGTAATATAACCCTTATAAAGAAAATGTTGTAAATGTTTACCTGAATATTTTATTTTAATGTACTTATGTTGTGCTTGGTGCGTTTTTTTTTTTTTTTGTTTTTTTACCCCTTACACGTTACCTTAGGTCTTCAGTCGCACTAAACCGACGAGGGCAACTGTTTACTTTCACGACATTGCTTATTGCGACCCGCGCTAACTTTAGCTTGCCACCTGTAATCTAGTCCATAATGTTATCTCTTCCCTACACTCACAGAATTGAATTCAATCTCATAACATTTTATTTCCCTCTCTCAACATAAGATTTCTCTCACTATACATGTAAACTCAATCATGCAAACATAAAGCCAGTGCCACTTTTGCTAAAGCATGTTTCAGTTTGTATAATGCCAACTTTAACATTACAATTCAGTCACTATTTCTTGTGATATGTTCCAATGCCTGTGTAAACTCTATCATTGGATCCTAAAGATGTATTTAAACTCTTTTTGTAAGGAGTGCTAAACCAAACTTTGCAGATTTGTATTTAAAAAATGGAAACTGACCATCTCTCATTGGTTAAAGCACCCCACCCAATCTCAGGTTTACTCATAACAGTGTATTGGATTTGTGTATTAAGCCAAGGAGTCTCATTCTATTATAAGGCAAATCATTGTAGTATTAGGACCAGCCAACATTAGGACACCTTGTAAGTTGATGACTGGGTAATCAGAATGTGGCCATAGTGTGTGACTAACATTCAAATTTTAATATAAAAGCATATGTGATTTCTGGGAAGTTCAAAAAGCCTTTTGGTAGTGGCATTACAATTAAGTCACAATTGCTTGTCATACTGTATATTCCAATAACTTTGTAAACTCTATCATTGCACCTTATCGGGACATTGTACACTAGATTTTTCTATGCATAAATGTTTTGTAGATGATCCATTTAGATAGCTCATACAGCTTTTTTTTTTTTTTTTAATGTTTTGTTTGCTTATTTTAAAATAACATTGCTCTGATTTTCGAATCCTAACCAAGCCCCAAAGCTTTAGGAGAATACTGTTGTCTACCTACTCCAGCTTGCTCCTGTTTGTGTAAAGGGTCTTTCATTATGCAGAGGAAGGGGGAGGGGAGTGTCATGAGATGCAGGACATATGCAGGACACAGCAATGATGGTACAACTCTATTTTATTGCAGAACATAGCAATACACATCTAGTCAGGTTGATTGTACTAAACTAACTGCGACACAGACACCGGACCTAAGCCCCGCCCACAAACTAGTGACATCGCATCCTGATCTCATCACATCTTCCCCTTTTTCAAAGGCAAAGCATACATTTGCATATAAAAAATAACAAGGTACACCAACAGGGTATACAACAACAGGTTAGAAAACATGAACAGATAAATTACATCCTGACTTGGACATCGGGGTAGACTACCCTAGTCCACAGTGACCATGGGATTATTCTGCCCATACTTCCGGTCACTTTTCTAGCTAAAGTCAGTCCCTATATCGGGCCGGAAGTTTCACCACTCTTCCGCTTGATGTAACTTTGCATGAACTGTCCTCTGATACAGAAGATGGTGAACAAGAGTCCGCTGGAGACAAAGATATATCCCCGTTGTGGTCTTGCTGAGGGGAAGGCACCTCTCTTAGAACAGGGGATCCCACCGGCGGTGGTACTGAGGCATCCAGTTCCAGACTCTCAGGTACAGACTGAAAATGTCTTCGGTTACGGCGTGTAACCGTCCCTCCCTCCGTAAGGACTGTATAAGACCTTGGTTCTGGAGAGCGGCCAACTACCGTAGCAGGCGTCTTCCATTTCTTCTCATCGTCCAGTTTAATTCTGACACTTTGGCCCGCTTTCAGTTCCTGTAAGGGCCTGACAGAATGTCTCCTGTCGTAGAAGAAACGATAACCCTTTTTGGCCTCTTCATCCCTCCTAAGGACTTCGTCCCGAGGAACAGGGCCAGGCGGCTTGAAGACACCCACTGAGGGTAAAGTGGTGCGAATCTGGCGTCCTAGCATCAGCTGTGCCGGGCTAAACCCGGTGGCTTGAATGGGCGTCGCCCTGTATGACAAGAGGGCTAGGTACGGCTCAGATTGTTTTAGAATGAATTTTGTTGTTTGAACTGCCCTTTCAGCCATTCCGTTGGCCTGCGGATAATGTGGACTTGACGTGGAATGTACAAAATCATATTCCCTGCTGAAAGCACTGAACTCTGTAGAAGCGAACTGCATACCATTATCACTCACCAGCTCCATTGGAATGCCCCAGCGGGCGAACAAGCTCTTCAGGCGAATGATAACGGCCTGACTTGTGATATCATTCAGGGGTGCAATTTCCAAATACCTGGAATAGTAGTCGATCACAACAAGAAACTTTTTCCCGTGCAGTTCGCACAAATCAGCAGCTATTTTCTGCCACGGCCCCGCAGGCAGCGGAGTAGACATTAAGGGCTCCCTTCTCTGAGTAGGCCGGCGTTCCCGGCAAAAGGCACATTTAGACACATGATTTGCAATGTCGGAGCTGATCCCAGGCCACCACACAGCTGTAGCTGCCCTTTCTCTGCACTTTGTAATGCCTAAGTGGCCATCGTGAATCCTGTTCAACATCTCTTTCCTCATGCTGACAGGAATTACAATGTGGTCTTGGAACAGCACCAACCCCTCCAGCTCCGTGAGCTGCGACCTCTCTGGCTGGTAAGCACTTAAAGACATCCAGGTTGCCCGGCTCTCGGGCCAGCCTTCTCTTATGTACCTTATAACTTCTTGCAGATCTGTGTCCAAATATGTCTCTCTCTTTATCTCCTCCAGTTTCCTTGAAGAAATGGACTTAGAGGCCAGAACTGAATCAACATACACTTTCACATCCGATTCTGTGGAGGATTCTTCAGCAGCAGCCAGCGGGAGCCTGGATAGAGTATCTGCCACAACCAGTTGTTTCCCCGGCACATGCACTGCCTGAACATTGAACCTGAGCAGTCTCATTAAAAGTCTCTGGCATCTCAAGGGTGTTTTGTCAATGTCATAAGAGTTGATTAGAGGGACTAGCGGTTTGTGGTCAGTTTCCAGACTAAATTTCTCCAAACCCACTAGGTAGCGCTGGAAGCGCTCACAGGCCCAAACTGCAGCCAGGCACTCTTTCTCAATTTGAGCGTATTTTGACTCTGCAGCCGTCAGTGTGCGGGAACAGTAGGCGATGGGCTGTAGTTTATTTCCGTTCAGCTGCAGGAGTGCAGCCCCCAACCCATAACTGCTTGCATCGGCACTAACCACAGTCTTTTTTGAAGGGTCGTAGAACCCCAGCACTGGGGCAGACCCCAGCAGGGACTTGGCATGCAGGAAAGCTTTTTCTTGTGAAGGTCCCCAGACCCAGGCAACATCTTTCTTAAGCAACTCTGTGATAGGGTGTAAAACCGTTGATAAATCTGGAAGAAACTTGCCCACGTAATTTACAAGGCCCAATACCTGTCTCAGCTCATGTACATCAGAGGGGCTCTTCATCTGTTCAATAGCACAAATTTTCCCAAGGTCTGGCTTGATGCCATCCCCGTTGATGATATGCCCAAAGTAGCATAATTCAGTTTTCCTAAAATTACATTTTTCTTTATTCAGCTTCAGCCCAGACTCTTTGATAGCCTGTAGCACACAACTCAAACGCTGATCATGCTCCTCCACTGTAGACCCATACACTAGAATGTCGTCCATGACGACCGCTGTGCCCACGTTGTCACTCAGGAGAGAACTCATTTCCCTTTGAAAGATTTCAGGAGCGGAGGATATCCCAAAAGGGAGTCTGCAGAAGCAGAACCGACCTACCGGTGTGATAAAGGTAGTCAGTTTGCGGCACTTTGGATCCAGGGGGATCTGCCAAAAGCCGCTAGAAGCGTCTAATGTGGAAAAGAACTTCGCCCCAGCCAACTTCGGAGCTATATCTTCTAATGTCGGCAGAACAAATCTCTCTCTCTTCACCGCCTCATTCAACCTTTTCAGGTCCACACAGATGCGCACCTTTCCATTCTTCTTTGCAACTGGAACAATGGGGGCACACCAATCAGTCGCTTCAACAACCTCTTCAATAACCCCCATAGACTTCATGCGCATAAGCTCTTCCTCCACTTGAGGCATGAGCGGGAACGGAACTCTACGAGGAGTAGAAATACTGTATGTGACTGCGTCACTTTTAAGTGCTATACGGACTGGTTTGCAATTCAGTAGGCCCAATTCGCCAAACATATCTTCTGAAATTTCATTCACTCTGGCCACGAGGCCCAAGTCACAGGCTGCTTTTCTGCTCAATAAATTGTTAACACACTGACCTCGAATCACATGCACCCACATGGTGAACTTTCTTTGCTTGTACTCACAGCTGGCAAGAAATTTCCCCGCACAATCAATGCAGCCACCAGGACCATTGACATCTGTAGTAACCTTCGCCAGCTGGGGCTGTCGAGGCAGTTTCTTAAATTCAGCAAAAGACACTACAGTGATATCTGCTCCTGTGTCAATCTTAAAATCAACTTTGTCTCCCATTACAGTAAAAGTAACTTTCCAATCTTCCTCTGAGCTTGGCCGTTCCATGACGGACCCCACAAAAGACACTTCCTGACCCTCCTGGTCACCATCCACCTGCATCTCCTTAATGTATTCAGTTCTACACACCACTTCAAAATGGACCATTCTGTTACATTTTCTGCATCTTTTATCCCTGGCCGGGCATATAACACTCTGATCATGAGCACGGTAGCACCGCGTGCATCGGGCATGTTGCGCCCATCCATTTCTAGGCCTTTCCAGTACTTTAGATCTACCGCTCACACTGTGCCTTTCACTAGCATTTTTCCTAGACTGTTGCACTTCATCCACAATACTCTCAGACCTCAGATCAGCACTTTGCTTTTTCACCAGTTCACTCTGGCGGGCCATCCTAATAGCCCCGTCTAACGTTAAATCAGGCTCTAACTGCAGCTTCAGTAAGACTTCAGCATCTGCAATTCCAATAACTGATTTGCTCTTCTTTAGCAACACCAAACTCACAGAATTCAGCTAGTTCATACAGGCTGCGCACAAATGACTCCACAGATTCTCCCACACGCTGATTATGTTTGTGAAAACAAGCTCTCTCATGAATCACATTTCTTTTGGGCACAAAGTGGGCACTGAGTTTATCCATAACTATATCAAAGTTAAATTCTTCCCCTTCTTGGAAAATAAAAGCATTGAATACTGGCTCTACATCTTTCCCCATAGAGTATAAAAGAGAATTAACTTGTACTTCACCACTCTCCTTGTTCAGTTTGGATGCAATCCTGAAGCGCTGAAACCGCTGACTCCATGTGGGCCAAGCTGCAGGCTGAGAGAAGTCAAAAGGCTCAGGTGGGGTAAATTTTGACATTGCAATCGATCAGGAACAGAAGCGCAGTCCAGAACTTCTGACACCATGTCATGAGATGCAGGACATATGCAGGACACAGCAATGATGGTACAACTCTATTTTATTGCAGAGAATAGCAATACACATCTAGTCAGGTTGATTGTACTAAACTAACTGCGACACAGACACCGGACCTAAGCCCCATCCACAAACTAGTGACATCACATCCTGCTCTCATCACAGGGAGTTTCTGCTTTTTCCCACTTGCAGTGGGTGTTCCAGCTACCTTTTTAACTGAGCTAAAATGGGAGCTTCTAAGTAAGTTTTTACATGGCTTTATACTGGCTTTTTAGATCAGTATCTGTGCATATTATTCTTTTTAGTAGTGTCTATTACATACAATTATATAAAAAAATGGTGTATACTGTCCCTTTACAGCACAGACTACCTCAAAATGTTGTCATGGAAAGGAGGAGGAGCTTGCAACAGTGTTTTTAGCAAGCAAGTAACATGCAATGGGGGCTCTAGAGTGCAGCAGCGTCAGCCACTCTATGATAAAGCTCTAGGGTAAACTAAGCTAGTTCTGTATGGCTAAAAGGCACTGTTTAATAAAAAAAATGCATGTATGTTTCTTGTTGTCACCGAACACTGTCTACTACAGCTAAAGATCCCTCTATTGGTTGCATATATAAAATTGAAAAAACAAAAAACACTTTCTATATAGTGCTCAAGTGCTTGGTCCTGAGCCTTCCTCAGTTTTTTTTCTCAAGGAAATAACCTAAGTTTAAAGGGACACTGAACCCAAATTTTTTCTTTCATGATTCAGAGCAAGAAATTTTAAGCAACTTTCTAATTTACTCCTTTCTCTAATTTTCTTCATTCTTTTGCTATCTATTTTAAAAGCAGGAATGTAAATCTTAGTAGTTAGCCCATTTTAGGTCAGGCACCATGGAGGCTTACATTTACCCACCAATAAGCAAGCATAACCCATGTTCTCAACCAAAAATGGGCCGGCTCCTATGCATCACATTCCTGCTTTTTAAATAAAGATAGCAAGAGAACGAAAAAAAAAGTTGCTTAAAATTGCTGCTCTATCTGAATCATGAAAGATGAAATTTGGGTTTAGTGTCCCTTTAAGTTTTCAAAAAGGTATGCCAAGAGAAATTATTTTTTATAATAGAAGTTAATTGGCGATTTTTTTTTAATGTTATGCTGTGTCTATTTAATTGTAAGTTTAATTTTGTCTTCCTTGTCCCTTGTTGATCCAGAAAAGATATGACACATTATTTTTAATATATGCTGGCTGAGCATCATGGGAAATGTAGTTCCAAAACCTCTGGAGGCCTAAGTTTGAGGATGTCTGATCTAAAGTGTCTAAATTATACATAAAAGTAAACACTTTTAAGCACATAAAAGGTACATTGGTGCATGACTTTACTGTCAATCCATCCAAAGTGGTCCAACATAGGTTGCTTCATCATTTTTAATTTTCCATTTTTTTAAATGATTAACTCTGTGTTGGTATTGCAAAACCTCCAGTTTTTTTATTTTTATTTTACTTGGTTTAACCACGGCAGCCATCTTTGTGTCATGCCAGGTGCACAACAAATTTTGGTTACACAAATTTTACAGAAACCTCGATATCTCAGCTCAGGTTTTTTTATGAGGTACCTAAGTAAGTGTGCACACTAAACATTTCAGGTTTGAGGCTTCTCTTATTTTTATTTTTTTTATGAAGGATTTCTGAAACTTTGAAAAAGAAATCTGTAAGAATTGTTTGATGAGATGATTCCAGCAGAGTATAACAGCTCAAAACTCTACTGTCAACAGAAGAATATGACAGATTCATCAAGGCTCTTAAAGAAAAGTGTGCCATAGCAAACAAAGAAGACAAAGCTAAAATTCTCAGTCTGTTACCAAGCTCATGGTCTCGGAGCAAATCAGCAAGGAATTCAATGTCTCAGAGCGATTGGTGAAACTAAGCAAAGCACTTGCACTTGTTAAGGTATAGGGGATCCTTTATGAGACAGGAAAGATTATCTATTTTTGTGATGGATCTGCAAGCCATGACACAAAGCTTGCTGCCATGGGCAAACTTAGTAAAATAAAAAAATGGTGGTTTTGCAATACAATACATAGAGGTAATTACTCAAAACAAATTAGAAAAACTATAAATGGTCAAGCAACCAACTTTACAATTATTGGACCACTTGAGGTGCACTGACCCTTTCATTAATGGATGAATGTGGTCCAGTACTGTTCCCATATATGTGTGTAAATTACAAAAATACACTATATGGCTAAAAGTATGTGGATACCCCCTAGCAAATTATTGAATTCAGGTATTTCAACCGCACCCATTGCTAATTGGTGCATAAAATCCAGCACATTGACAGGAAATCTACATAGACAAACATTGAAAGTATAGTGGGTGATACTGAAGAGCTCAGTAACTTTAAACTTGGCTCTGTCAGTTTGCTATAAGTCAGTTTATGAAATTTCTTCCCTACTAATCCTGCTTGCCTGGCTATTATTGTGAAGTGGAAATATCTAGGAGAAACAACAGCCCAGCTACAAAGTTATAGACCACTCAGACTTGAAGGGTAGCCGGGTCCTGAAGCATGTAGTTCATAAACATTGCCTATCATCCATTGCATTACTTATAACAGAGCTCCAAACTACCTCTGGAAGCAACATCAGCACAAGAACTGTGGGTCAGGAGCTTCATGAAATTGGTTTCCATGGCTGAGCAGCTGTTCATAATTCTCACATTAACATTCACAATTCCAAGCGTTGGCTTGAGTGGTTGCTGCCACAGCCACTAGACTTTGGAGCAATGGAAATGTATTCTCTGGAGTGACGAATTATCTTCACTATTTGGCAGTCTGATAGAAGAATCTGGGTTTCATGGATGCCAGGAGAACGCCAACTGCTGGAATGCATAGTGCAAAGTGATGGAAGAGGGATAATGATCTGGGGCTGTTTTTTTAGAGATTTAGCAACACCAGTAAAGGGTCATCTTAATGCTACAGGATACAAAGGCATTTTAGTCAATTGGGTGCTCCTAACTTTGTGGTAACAGTTTGGGGAAGGCCCTTTCCTGTTCCTGCATGGCTGTGTTCCTACACACAAAGTGGGATTCATGTAGCCATGTTTTACCACGTCTGGTGTGGTGGAACTCGAGTGGCCTGCACAGTGCCCTGAACTCCTACCCATTAAACACCTTTGGGATGTACTAGAAGACCAATTGTAACCCAGACCTTCTGGTCCAACATCAGTGCTTGATCTCACAAATGCTTGTTTGGCTAAATGGGCATTAATTCACATAGACAAACACCAAAATCTTGTGGAAAGCCTTCATTGAAGAGTGGCAGCTGTTATAGCTGCTAAGGGGTGTGGTCCACTTCATATTAATGTCATGATTCTGGAATGGGATGTCCAACAAGTTCATATTGATATGATGGTCAGGTTTCCACATACTTTTAGTCATATAATGTACATATACTGTAAATGCAAAACATAAACCAAATAATTACATTCTTGAGAGCTTCAATAAACTCCACTACACAAATTAAATCTGTTTGTTCTAACAGGTAACTGGAAAACTACAAAGCATGATATTTATAGTAAATAAACACAGTCAAGTGTTCTTAAAACAATTAAAAATATAATAAAAGATAATAAAAGATAAAAGTCTCTCCAAAATGTCTAATAATGTACTTTATGCATAAGTATTTAGCAAGCATTGTATATATGAAAATGGATTGTATTTTTATTCACCCACTCTGTTCAGTGACCACTATTCTTGGACACATGCCTCCTTGTGCAGTAATACTTCTTAACCATTTAACTCCCCTTTAATTTTAGCTTCTTCTGTAGCTATAGAGTTAGTTGATCTTCATTCAGCATGTTTATGTTTAAATGTAATAAGGGTCATCAGTCTCTGGGTGCTTTATTCTAATATTGAATTCCATTTATTGCTGCTTCAGTCAAGAAATGTTTATTTTTGTCTTGGTAGTCTGACAATGATTATGCTAGGTAAAAAGTGTGATTTCCTTTGTATTTATGCAATTGGAGATGCTGTTTCTATAGGAAAGAATTGTTTTACCTTTGAACATTCCAAAATCTTTGCTAATGCTTGTGAATGTCAGCAATGTGTAGGGGTCATATTTTCAAAAGATGTATACATGTGATAAAATGCATTTTTAGTAAAATGTGTGTTTAGTAAAATGTGTGTTTAGTGAATGTGTTATACACAAACATGTTTTTAATATAGAGCATGTTTGGTACAGTGCAGTCGCGATATGCAGAATAATTACTCTATAGAAAATAACACAAAAATATGCTTTGTTTTGTTTGTTTGCATCTCTTATAATGGCTTTTTCTACATTTGAGTAGTTCTACAAACGTAAATTACTGAAAAAACAAGGTGTGATTTGTGTTGGTACCTCTATGGAAAAAGCACCGAGACTGATGCAAATGAGTAAAACAGCTTCAGCACAGGGTGTGAAATTTCCATGGACCTTATAAGTTATATTAATACAAGGTTAGTTAAATTTGGCTCCTTTTAAGTTCTGCCAGTTTATCCTCTATTGCGAATTTTTACAAAGCAGTGACCCTTTTACTTGGCACTATGTCATAACCAAAATAAAACACACAGACACCAAGATTGGGGAATAAAGGCTGCAGCTTTGTATATTAGAATATATAAATATCAACCAATAAATAACTATAACCATGATAACATTATGAGAACATAAAACCCCACAGTGCTTGCCCCCCAGAGCCCAACGTGCACATAACCCTAAGTGCACGCCCATCTTTGAACATATATATCTCCCCGTTAAACAAAACAGGAGGTAACCAAGAAAAACCTGCCACTTGACTAAAACCACAGGCAAGCACCCCACAAAAGCTCAAGACTACAGTCGAGCTCCGCCACACAAAGACAAAGCCTTTATTACCCCTTCCTTCAGGTTAAAGTTAAAGAGCTGCAAGCCCACCTTGTTTAAGTGAACCCTGTCTTTGAGAAAATAACATGTCCCCGACTCCCCTTCAAACTTAACATGCCTAATACTAAGACCCCCCAACTTCCTAACAAAACTACTCAGTATCCTATTCACTTTTTTCTTTGACCCTTCCAGCTGGGCCACATCCCAAGCAGACCTCCAGACCACCCTAGGTTCTATTTCAGACCATACCACTACCAGCCCTGGTAACAAACTCACTAGTCTCTCCAAATTCCCATGACTCCTCTCAATTAAATCTTTCTGATGCATCTGCCCCAAGTCATTACCCCTAGCATGAATTATCAAAATCTTGGGGGCTAAAAAGCCTGGTATAAGCCACCACCCTCCCCAAAACCTGATACCATTTCATACCTCGGACCCCAAACCACCTAAACAGTACCTCATCTTTGAAAAACACCAACTGAACCCCGTCGTTCTTAATAGCAGCTGCTCTTCTTGCCCAATAGAGGAGTGGCTGATAACCCAACAATGTATAGGACCTGTAAAATAAAACTCAATGTACCACTAATCACACAAAGAAGGTCTCACATACAACTTGAAAGCATTAGACTTCCATTTCCCAACCCGTTTTACTACTTCCTCCCCAAAACCCAAGCTTTCTGCCTTAGTTGCTGTCCCAATTCTGAACGAATGAGTTCCAAATTCACTGGCCCCCAAACCCAACTGCTTAAGAATACCCCGGAAAAAAAACAGCTAAGAACTGAAAACAAGAAAGTGAGAATCCATCCTCATGAATCAACAGCGGCTCCCCACCAAGAGGCAGAACCCTCAAAAAGGCAGATACTGCCCCATCCGGGCAACAATCTCCCTGTATCAGAACAATTTTATTAACTTTCCCTTACCCCCATTTTGGATCACCTACACCATAAGGACAAGGATTCCCCATCCACCTGTACCTCAGACCACTGCAAACCCCCTTTGTCCCGCTTGTTTTTCCCCACCAATTCCGAAATTCGGAAAGCTGCAAATAAGGCTAATGAAAAGACTGCTCAAAACAACAAAAACTCAAACTCCGACAAACACCTATCTCTCAAAAGCCTCATCACTTCCTTCAACAAAGCAAAATTCACTGGCCTCCTGCCATCCTTGGAAACCACACCCTTCCTCAAGCCCATCACAGCCATCCTAACCACAAAAGCCTTCAAAATGTCTTCCCATTCCAGCAGTTGAAACAGGAAAGCCAAGGCCGCCATCCTCTGAGCCATCATGGATTTAGATATCCCCAACTGCTTCCATTCCTTCACCCAAACCAACAAAGCGATTAGCCTCAGAAACCCCTTCCTCCCAGGACAGACATCTCTCAAACCACATTTTCCACACCCCTACGTATGCCTTCCAAGTAGCCAGGGCTAAAGCCTCCTTCACCATTTCCATCACCTCCACAGCTCCAGATCCCACAACTCCTCCAGACAAGCAGTCCCTGAAGTTTCCGCCCCCGGGACAACCGTACAAAACCTCTTCCACTGGAAATGGGAAAGAGCGTCAGCCACATTATTCAATTTTCCAGGGACATGCACAGCTTTAAACAATACATTATTCCTCAAGCACTCCAAGACAAGGAGCCTCAATAATCTAATCACTGACAAGGAATTATCTGACAACTGGTTCACCGCACACACCACCCCATATTGTCAGAATGAAAGATGACTTTCTTATCCTTCAACCACCTTACCCAGACCTTTAAAGCCCGACCATTTAAGTCATGCAGGAACTCCAGCCACACCCTCAAATCATCCTTATGCTCCCTAGAGAGCCGTATCCTGTGGTGGGCTGCCCTAACCCCCGCCATTGCCAATGACAGTCTTCTACAGAAAACCCTGCCAATCGGAATGATCTAACAAGCAAAATTTCATTTCTTTCATGTAATTGGCAAGAGTCCATGAGCTAGTGTCGTATGGGATATACAATCCTACCAAGAGGGGTAAAGTTTCCCAAACCTCATAGTTTCTATAAATACACCCCTCACCACACCCACAATTCAGTTTTACAAACTTTGCCTCCTATGGAGGTGGTGAAGTAAGTTTGTGCTAAGATTTCTATGTTGATATGAGCTTCTCAGCATTTTGAAGCCCGATTCCTCTCAGAGTACAGTGAATGTCAGAGGGATGTGAAGGGAGTATCACCTATTGAATGCATAGGTTCTCTGTTATCGGTCGTAGAGATTAATCTCCTCTCTCCCTTTTCAGATCAACAATGTACTCTCATATTCCATTACCTCTACTGATAACCGTTTCAGTACTGGTTTGGCTATCTGCTATATGTGGATGGGTGTCTTTTGGTAAGTATGTTTTTATTACTTAAGACTAGTGATGTCGCGAACTTAAAATTTTCGGTTCGCGAACGGCGGACTCGAACTTCCGGTATTGTTTGCGAACCCGCGAACCGCGCGAACCGCCATTGAATTCAATAGGCAGGTGAATTTTAAAACCTACAAGGACTCTTTCTGGCCACAATAGTGATGGAAAAGTTGTTTCAAGGTTACTAACACCTGGACTGTGGCATGCTGGAGGGGGATCCCTGGCAAAACTCCCATGTAAAATTACATAGTTTATGCAGAGTCTGCTTTTAACCCATAAAGGGCCTAAATCACCTAACATTCCCAAATTGTTTGCAATAACGTGCTTTAAAACATCAGTAATGATGTCGTATCTATCAGGTAGTGTAAGGGTTACGGCCGCATCACAGTGACAGAGCAAACTCCAAGTGTAACGCACCGCAATCAACCGCAAACAGTCCACTTGCAGAACCACGAGATAGGTAGATTTGATAGATAGATATATACATAGATTACATAGCTCAATCAATGCAATATACATACGATCGATACACTGTACATAGCTCAATAGATGCAATATACATTTGATAGATACGAATTACATCAATCAATAGATGCAATATACATTTGATAGATACGAATGTTATCGAATCAAAGATGCAATATACATTTTATAGATACGAATGACATCAACCAAAATATGTAATATACATTTTATAGATACGAATTACGTCGATCAAAAGATGCAATGTACATTTGATCGATACGTTTGTTAGTTCGATCGATTTGATATATAAATAAATGGATTTGAAATATATATAATTTCCCTGACAGAGTATAACAATAAGACATGTGGTCTGTGACCCGTGGTGTGTAAAGTAGTACTATTCTTAACATTTTACTACAACCTGTTACTTCCCCAATCGGTTGAGGTCTATATGGCCTTCATTTTTGGAACCGGGAGATGGAAGAAGATGATTGTTCTGTCCTCCTACTGTGATGAAGCAGCTTACTCTGTAAAAGAGTGTGATTGTTTTAACACATGAACCACAGCTACTGAGACACTCATACAAAAATTAGTACTGTGAAGCTGTTTCAAAAGTGAACATAGGAAATAATGGTGTGTAGCAAGTAGTAAGAGTTAGCTTTAAAAATATAACTTGATTTAGAAAGTAACTCAAACCAAAAATGAACAAGCAATTAATAACTGGGTTAAACGTTATGTTGAACTATGGCTGCCACCTGTGAGCTTGTCACTGAAAACATGCAGCAGTTCAACCAGGACGTCTGTAGCCAGAAAGTAAGGTGTTAACACAGTTTCACAACAATAAAGAAAAACTAGTGGCAGATAATAAAGTTTACTAGCCCAAATATAAAGCTGCAGGAAAAAAACAAACAGTCTGTGTATACAAAGCGGTACCTGTGAGTAGTTTTGGATTTGATTTGCAAACCGGGAAGCAAGAGAGCAGCCTGTGTGTCAGACACGGAGCTGTGAACAGCTGAGGCGAGGTAGCGATGGCGTGTGATGTCACCGCTAGTAGATCCGGTTGGAAGGAGCAGCTGAGCAGTGTGCTGGAGGCCGTGGCAGAAGTGAACACAGGACAGGCAGCAAGGAAGGAAGTCAGGAGCCAATAGCAGTTAAGGAGTTCACCAGGCAATATCAGGCAGTTTAGTGAGGGAGGTGAAGGTACTTATAACAGCAGCTAATTAAGATCTCTTAAAGGCACAGTACCAAAAGGCAAAGAAACCTGACACCTACTTCAAATTTGTCAGAAACACAAGTGGCTGTCTCCAAACAGTCCGGACAGAAGATAGATAGATAGATAGGATAGATAGATATACATAGATTGATAGTTAGATAGAATCGACAGAAGAAAAATAGATAGATTTTTTAGATATATAATTACCCTGATAAAGTCTAATAATTAAACATGCGGTCTTGGACCCAACTAGGTTGTGTTAAGTAGTACTATTCTTCGCACTTTCAGCCCTGTAACTCCCCCTATTGGTGGAGGTCTATATGGCGGTTATGATTACAAAGTATAACAACAAGACACGCGTTCTGGGACCCATGGTAATTTTGTTGTGTTAAGTAAAACTTTTCTTATCACTTGAATCCCTCTTACCCACCCTTTTGTTGGAGTTCTATATGGATGCATGATTAGCCTGACAAAGTATAATAAGAAAACATCTGGTCTGGGACCCATGGTAACTAGGTTGTGTTTAAGTAGTACTATTCTTAGAACTGTAATCCCTGTTACTCCCCCTATCAAGGGCGGTCTATATGGCCTGCATGATTACCCTGACAAAGTATAACAACAAGACACACGGTGTTGGACCCATGGTAACTAGCTTGTATTAATTAGTACTTTTCTTAGCACTTTAATCCCTGTTACCCCCCGTATCGGGGGAGGTCTATATGGCCTGCCTGATTACCCTATAAGACATGCGGTCTGGGACCCATGTTAACTAGGTTGTGTTTTAAGTAGTACCATTCTTAGCACTCTAATCTCTGTAACTCCCCCTATTTGGGGAGGTCTATACGGCCTGGATGATTACCCATACAAAATATAATAATAAGACATCTGCTCTGGGTCTTGGACCCATGTTAACTATGTTGTGTTAAGTAGTAATGTCCTTAGCATTTTAATAGCTGTTACTCACCCTATCGGTGGCGGTCTATATGGCCTGCATGATTACCCTTACAAAATATAATAACAAAACATGTGGTCTGGGACCCATGGTAACTATTTATTTATTTATCTTTCACAGTTATCTTCACCAGACCTAATAGGGGGTCTTCCTAATAGTGTAGCCGGTGCATAGTCATAGGCGCTGTTTGCCATCCAACTGTTTTACCCATGGTAACTAGTGTGTGTTGAGTAGTAATTTCCTTTGCATTTTAATACCTGTTAGGGGAGGTCTATATGGCCTGCATGATTACCCTTACAAAATATAATAACAAAACATGCGGTCTGGGACCCATGGTAACTAGGTTGTGTTAAGTATTACTCTTCTTAGCATTTTAATACCTGTTACTTACCCTATCGTGGGAGGTCTATACGGCCTGCATGATTACCCATACAAAATATAATAAGACATCTGCTCTGGGTCTGTGACCCATGGTAACTAGGTTGTGTTAAGTAGTACTGTTCTTAGCATTTTAATACCTGTTACACCCTGTCGGGGGAGGTCTATATGGCCTGCATGATTACCCTGACAAAGTATAACAACAAGACACGCGGTGTGGGACCCATGGTAACTAGCTTGTGTTAATTAGTACTGTTCTTAGCATTTTAATACCTGTTACTCACCCTATCGGGGGAGGTCTATATGGCCTGCATGATTACCCTTACAAAATAGAATAACAAGACATGCGGT